>NW_008649206.1:3255-5454 GCF_000247585.1 Phytophthora nicotianae INRA-310 | reverse complement strand
CAGCGCAGTGTGACTTCGCGTAAGTACATGCAGAGCAAAAAAAACTGCGGCATTGGCAAATGTCGTGCGCGGCTTCTGGCAGTAGCTGCACACCTGATCAGACGACACGGGATATGCCTGAGCTTGGGCTAGAGCAATGAGAGCTCGCTCGCCCTTAGTAGTGCGGCTCTCGGGGGTACCCTTCGCCAGAGTGTAGCGCGTCTCGGCCTCCATTTTGCGGATCTTGGCCTCGATGCTCGTATTGAGCGTCATACGGGATGTACTTCCGGTTTCCTTTCCAAATACGCAGGTCGTCCTTCCAAGACGCTGGCATATAGTGGAACAGGTAGACAGACTTCTGGTCGTCTGTGAGGACCGATTCGGTCGCCTTGGACGCGGCTCTCATCGCGTCTTCTCGAACGAGGAAGAACTCGTTCACATCACTGTTTTCCTCGTACTTGGTCTCCAGGAGGAAGTGCAGGATGTAGTACGGGTCGCCACGGAATGCGGCACCCTCGTACTTCTTGCAGATGGCTTGGAAAATGTCATAGGCCGTGGTGGGGTTCTTGACCAGACGAATGTGCGTGTCGTCCATCGTCTTCATCAGGAACGACTTGGTCTGTGCCTCCATGCGACGAAGACGGCGTGACGACAGTGGCACGCGCTTCTCCTTCTTGGCTCGGCGCTGCACCTTGCGCTGCGAGAACGAGCGGATTGGCGACAGTGCCTTGGGCTCCTTGCTGATCTTGGCATCTTCTTCGCTGCCGGATTCTTCTTCTTCTTCAGAGGTTGGCTCGTAGTTGACGGACTCAAGTTGTATTCGACTGGAGGCGAGGTCTTGGATGCAACCTCGGCATCGGACCTCTCGCTGTCGGACGAGTCTTCGTCATCTTCGTCGCTGCTCAACCCGTCGTAGTCCTTCTTCGTGACGAAACCGAGTAGGTGCTTACCATCAAGCGATGCCGTCACTCGGGTCTTCCACACGTCGTAATTCCTTGCGCCGGAAAGTCGAGGGAAGTCCTCACTTGAGGCTTGGTTGGGCTCATAGCCTGTTGAGAGACACTCTTGCACTTGAAGAAAGACACGTGGAATAAGGTTTGAAACGAAAATGAAAAAGTGAGATTGGTATTAGTGGGAACGATAAGGTATTATCCTATTGTTTGTATCTGGTAGTCTAATACACAGTAAATACCTGCCGCAACCAGTTATTTTGATATAAGATAATAGAATCACAAGTACCGTGTTCTTCCAGTATTAATTTCCAGAGAGAACACAATAAAAGGAGATAGCATGGCGAGCCCTAACCTTAACGAGTGCTAACGACTCTGATTCAATCTCTACGGACTGCCAGGATTGTAAACCGGGCCAGTCTTTTCCAGTGCGTCAATTCGAATACCCGAAATAAGGTGATACTAATTATACTAATTTTGAACACGACATAGTCTCACCTTCGAACAGTGTGACTAATTACGAACTGTGACTATTTATTCACACAGACTAATTACCGAAGGCACTGTAGTTATTATGTAGCAATTGGTTGCTCTTTATGTCACTTCTTTATTGTATTGCGGTATTTTTGCGATTTGCACGGGGTATCGACACGTTTAGTTGGGACCGAAGCGGTGTAAAACGGTGGCAAGCGGTGACAAACGGTGTCGACACGCCCCAGGGCATCTACAACCCTCCCCCCTCCCCCGTTCAAGGCCATTGAGTACGTAAAGTATGTATGTATTGTTTCTGGTCTTTTAATGGCACGGTTCAACTGAGTAAGTTTCTATGGCTGCTCCTCCACCGTGGGCTTGTAGTGCTCGAACGTGTTGTAGCCCTTGTCGCCCATAGCAGCATCCCAGAAGTACTTGTAGTCAGGCACCGGGTTCAATGGCCAGTCGTTCTGGAAACGCTCGGCCAGGTCCGGGTTCGACATGTACAGACGAGCGAAGCCCACAAAATCGGCCGCTCCGCTGCGAATTACACCTTCTGCCGTGTCGCGCGTGTAGCTGTTGTTGGCCATGACAGGTCCCTTGAACGCCTTCTTGGCGTCGAACACGGTCAACGTGCGGCTCTCCGTCGAGTAGCCGAAGCCGAAGCCGTCCAGCATAGCCAAGTAGGCGAGGCCGTGTTCCGATAGACGCTCGAAGGCATACGTGAACATCTCGTTGTTATCCTTGCTACCCATGCCGCCGAAGACGCCGTTCGGGGACAGACGTACACCAATGCGAC
>NW_008649206.1:0-2030 GCF_000247585.1 Phytophthora nicotianae INRA-310 | reverse complement strand
CCATATCAACTTGATCAGTACAATTCCAGAGGCAAAAACCCATTCTCCCACGTACCATAATGCGCCAGTTTTAAATGCAAAATGGTGATAGTCCATACAAAGAGGTATCCCTGCAGGGCTGGACCCTGCGTCTCCAACACGAACGCCAACTGGTACAACGGCGAAAACCCAAACTTCCGCCACAATAGAACCAGGAGTACCGTAAATGATACCAACTCAATCACCGCATAAGCCAGAATACTCATCACAGCCCCTTGTAGATCGGACACCGTCATCGATGCCGTATGCGGATAATAGGCCGCTACTGGGAGGTGGAACAGCACCACCAGGTAGAGCGAATACAGCATGGGGACCATCAGCTCAATATATTCAGCCAGTAGTATATATTCCGAGTGGAAAAGTGACTGCAGCGCATCATGAACAATCTCCTCTCTGGCTTTAGAAGCCAGAATATTGTTGAGTTTGGCAACAGAGGACGGTGTTACTCTTAGCTTTGGGTCGTGTGTGTTATGTGGGATATCTGGGGCAACCTGAGTCTTCTTCGGTAAGACTGCTATGGTTGTCATGGATTGGTTTTTACTGGGTTGACGCCCGGAGGATTTAGTCGAAATTCGGGAATTGATAGGCAATCTCGCAGTTTTCGAAAGTGTTTTCATGCATGCGCTGCTTTCGTCAGAGATTCGAAGTGGAAATGGCGCCAGAAGTCGAATTCGCTGCGTTGAATCGCGTGAAAAAGTCGTTTCCTGGAACACTTTTCTCACTAGTCCGAGTAGAGCTTGAAGATAATTGCCCTCACATATTGTGTCATTTGCGTCTAGACTATTAACTCGTTTGTAAATGGCGCGAAGAGCGATCACAATGAAAAAGGTGTCCGTTGATATGATAACCAACGTAGTAACTAGCGATTTCGCCGATTGCATGCAGATTGCAACGTAGTACACGTTGAAGAGATCCACGGAGAAAACAACGATTGGTCCGACGTACTCGTGCGAAGTTTTGGCTGCATTTGCGATATTCTGCTTGGTAAAAAACTTTATCATCGGCATCAAGAAGACGAAAAAACCTTGTTGTGTTGCCGACAATCGATCGAACACAGCGCTAAATACGGGGTAGCATACGACAACAATCCCTTGATTGGCGATAATAAATAATTGGGCCTTAATTTGCTGGCGTAGCACTGTTGAGTTAGCTAGAACGCGAGGGCCAATGCCCAGAATCATCCAAGTGCAGAAAATCAGCACATACACGTTCGTCATCAGCACGTAACCAAACGGGATGGGGAACTTCCACGCTTCTGCTACTGCAATGGTAACAAGCACACAATTGACGGCTGTGCCTAGTGCGATTATACTAGCTCCAGTATTTGAGATCGTTCCTGAAATGATGACTTCTCTCACTTGCCATACCACGCCAAGAGCTTCGAAAAACATAGCGGCACACAATCGAATCCAAACGGCATAATTGGCTCGCCATCCTTCGGATGGAGGTCTTAGAGGGATGCAATCAATCCCAAGAGCCACTAGCAATGCTGGGATCGGCGCTAGAACGCAAACGACAATGACTCTGGTGGCGGAGGTAGTCCGATGATAATCTCGAAAAGCTAGTAGACGCTCCACGGAGTATTCACTCCGCTGACTAATGCGACTGCGCTTCCATCCAGCGGCGATCCTGTGCTGAAGTCGAGCGAAGAGAGGCGGTTGTTGATGGCTAGTCTCCACCTTGCCATGACTCGCCATTTTGGTAGTTAGGAGCAGAGGATGGTGTCAATTTTATTTTTACGCGGATAGCTAAAAATTGAAAGAGTGAATCGAGGTGAAAGGAAGGCTTTTGGACTACTTTTTTATTATTTTATTCAAGTAGTGAACCGAAAAATTTGTTTTTATTTCTCTCGGTCTCAGGCTCTACTGTTACTTGAGATGCACCAACGAGTCATTACTCGCAAGTACGATCTTACTCTTTAAGTAGCACTCCAACGAAAGTGTTGTAAGCGCGTAGGTTTTTATTTATTTATTTTTACTTCTGCAGTGAAT
>NW_008649205.1:19903-21423 GCF_000247585.1 Phytophthora nicotianae INRA-310 | reverse complement strand
GCGTCGACAAACTGCCAATCTCTCATCGAGTCTATCATTTCGCTGAGTCCGCCAGACTGCACCCTGACTGTGCCCACGAGCGGTCTGGAGGTGAATGTGTATGAGTTGGCCAACGGTTTCTCCAGCGTGTGCTCTTCCCTGTCGAGCGATTCGTCCGCCAGCACGACGTCGACGACGTCGACTTCCACTAGCACCACGGCGTCGACGACTTCAACCACGGCACCTACGACGTCGGCTATCACCTCGACGGCCGCTTCGAGCACCAACGACGCCACCACCGCGGCTTCGACGAACTCAACAGAGGTAGCAACGACGTCGACCAGCTCGGACTCGACCACCGCCACCACGACGGCCACGGCCTGCTGATGGACAACGTTCTCGTTCATATCATCTGACACAAGAACTTCAGCTTTTCCAGCAATGCTTCAGTAATTTTGTCGGACGTATGTTTGCTAGCATTATCGCAATCGGCATTGCTAGAATATACACGAAAATGTCTAGCTGCATTGTAGCGTTTGTTGCGATGTTATGTCGTTTTTCGGCGTCGTATCGGAATCCGTTAATTCACCGCGCAGAGAAGTAATTTATGATCCTGGCCGAAAGCAATGGTAAGCTTACGCGTAAACAACGGCAATACTACAGAGTTGAGATTACGCCGCATAATTTACGCAGAGGCGAGCGAGTTAACAATGGAAAATTTGCCCACCGCAGTTGAACCTAGTTTCATACAAGCTCGTACGACAAAGTAGCGTCTAACTACGTACCAAGCTCCTAGCACATCAATTGTATGGTATCACATGAGATTTTTTTTAGCATGGGGGCGATCGATTGTCGATACCCTCATCCAAAAAATGATATATATATATACACTGCCAACGTTGTCACTAACGCAAGAAAATACGTCCTAGCTCAAACCTAGCCTGTAACAACTTAGCATGCGGCGGCGGTCTGCGTCACCGAAGTCTGAGTCACGGACTCCGTCGAGTTCGTCGTGGTGGCGGCCGGAGTGGCAGCGGGAGTGGCAACGGGAGCATCGGTAGCCGTCGGCGTCGTCGTCGTCGTCGTCGTCGTGGACTCCGTAGTGGGGGCAGCCGTCGTCGCGGCAGGGGCCTCCGTCGTCGTCGACGTGGCAGCGCTCGAGGTAGTCGTGGACGACGAAGACAACGAAGAGCACTTCTCCGAGAAACCGCTCGTCAGGTCCACCACGTTCAACACCAGACCGCTCGTCGGCACCGTCAGGTCGCAGTTAGGCGGGTTCAGGGCGGCCACCGACTCGATCAGCGACTTGCAGTTGTCCGAAGCGCACATCTTCACGTACTGGTCGTCGTCCGGCAGCGACGTCGAGTACAGCAGGCTGAAGCCAGAGTCGTCGGCGCAACCCTGGAACGAGCTCAGGGTCAACACGCTAGCGAGCGTCGAGTACGCGGTCGTCTGGTCCGTGGACGAGCACGTCTCAGCAGCGGCAGAGCCGACAAAAGCGGCGGCGGCAATGGCGAGGACAGTCTTCGTGTTCATGGTAC
>NW_008649205.1:17191-18064 GCF_000247585.1 Phytophthora nicotianae INRA-310 | reverse complement strand
GGTCGTCTGGTCCGTGGACGAGCACGTCTCAGCAGCGGCAGAGCCGACAAAAGCGGCGGCGGCAATGGCGAGGACAGTCTTCGTGTTCATGGTACTTGGCTGGTGGGGTGTTTAGACAATGCCCGATAGCTGGCTGTATGTGTGCAGAGCAAAGCAAGTTGTAAAATGAAGAGTTGCATGTGCAGGACCGCGATGCTTGTTGTCCGAATTTCGGACGACAGACATTCGTGCGAGGCTGGGTCCCTCTCCACCTTGTACTTATACATGTACTGCTGCGCCAGTATCCGATTCTGGGCGACGACATTGGACGTGATTCACGTCTCGTGAACCAGTTTTAATCACGCTCAGCCTGGTTCAGTTCTGATTCTGAACTTCAGGAACGTATCTGTACATTGAAGTGGTCAACCAATCATACTCGGGCTTTTAGCCCAAACTAGTGTATGTTGGGCATGCTTATTTGAAGTATTTTGGGTAATGTATCCGCCTGTGCTCCAAAAGTCCCACCTTCTGACAGATACGCAACACCAGTCGTCCTCCTGTCCAAAGATACCCTCTGAACCAGGCAAGCCTGGCCTGCCTCAACCATGTTGATCGGGGTTTCGTGCAACATCCAGTGTATGCGGTTAACGCCGATTGCAGTGGTGTTGGTCCAATACCACTGGACTCCACGTTCTTGCAAGGGCGTTTGCCGTCAGAATGCTTTGCCATTGACCGAGTCAAAATGCTACTTTTCATTTTACAACTTGCTTTGCTCTGCACACATACAGCCAGCTATCGAGCATTGTCTAAACACCCCACCAGCCAAGTACCATGAACACGAAGACTGTCCTCGCCATTGCCGCCGCCGCTTTTGTCGGCTCTGCCGCTGCTGAG
>NW_008649205.1:12394-15771 GCF_000247585.1 Phytophthora nicotianae INRA-310 | reverse complement strand
CAGAACCTCCATTCCATTGCTCAGCACCTCGACTTAGATGCATGCATAGAAACCCGAGCACTTCCGGGTTGTTCCTGGGGGCAAATCAAGAGATCATGATGATCACCACCAGCGCAATGGCTCCAATTCTCCGTAATACCTGCTATTAACGTGGTTCGTAGTTTTTTTGGGGCCTAGTTGTAGTCACAGTGGGCATTTTCAGCCTTATTCAGTCTTCCGTTTATCTCCATCACATTGCTGAGATACGGGGGTCCAGTCTAGCGCGAGTTCAATCTCATGAGCAGGTTGCCACCACTCGAGAAACACCACGTACAAGTGTAAAACCGCAGCGATGACACAGGCCAACATCCCTGCCACTGGACCGATTCCGTGGTACAGCTGTAGACGATGGAGTAGCGAGCTGTCTGGAAGTGCGCACACCTTCTCGTACACTTTCTCCGTTCTCACCGCGACAGCATCCCAGTTGTACATCTGCGCTACTCTTTCATGAAATTCCTGTCGATCGACGCCTGCAAGTCGCGGTACAGCAGCCAAAACCGCTTCAGCCAACGCCTCTGGCGTGATTTCCGCTGCAAACTGCACCATATCGGGTGGCAGTACTTCTGGAACTCCTCCGACTTTAGTGCTTACAACGAAGAGCCCACACGCTGCGGCTTCTAGAATGGCGATACAGAAACTTTCAGTAAGTGAACTGTTAAGGAAGATATGGCCCTGACACAGAACATCTCGCACTTGAGCGTGGGGCACTGCTCCATACAGCGTCACCCGGTCGTGTAGTCTGTACTTCTCTCTCATCTCTTCAAGCAACAGCCTCTTGGCGCCATCACCTCCAATTAGGAATCTCACTCTCGAGTCCTGTGCACACACGAGCGGGATCGCCCGAGCCACGAGATCAATCCCCTTCCGATACACCAATCTGGAGATGATAACGACCGTAATAGGGTCGTCTGGCTTGCGTGGTGCAGTGACTGGGGGTGTGAACTTGGTCGCATCCACTGCATTAGGGATCGTCGACACTTTGTCCGGCCGTAGTGAAGCGCGTAGCACCAGATTCTCTCGACAGGTGTGGGAGACTCCGATGGCCGCGTCTACTGAGGACATGGAGAACTTCATGACTTTGTTCAGGTGGACGCTGGCTGCGTCTGCGAAGCCGAATAGCGAGTGGTCAGTATACACCGTTTTAATGCCCAATCCGAGCGCTTTGGCCTGCAACAGACACTCGTGCATGAAGGTGGATGTGGCCTGGTGGCCATGTACGATCTGCACACGTTCACGCACGCAAATAGCACGAAATAGCGCCAAATGGTTGATGAACGTTGGATACGTGACGTTGTCCACGATGGGGGTCACTGGGAGGTAGTAGACTTTGAGTCCGTGCGTCATGTAGCGCACACCAGCGCGGCGCGTGGGCGTCTGGGCGTTAGATGGACCCGACACGGCGTGCGTGAGCACGATAACCTTGTGGCCGCGACGCAGTAGACACTGGGACAGAGACCACATGTGCATCTCTACACCGCCCAGTCGAGGGAAGAAGAAGTCGCAGCACATGGCGACGCACAAGCGCCGGTCCGGCGACGTTGTCATTTTGCTCACAAGTATCTACCGTTAACCACATGTACCCATTGTTGAAGGATTTCTAACCAGCTTCCAAGATTTCTAAAATATTGAACATGGGACAATTTCTAAACAATCTACCGTGAAATGTATCTCCTAAGCTGTAAATGGTCACACAAAAAAAACTCGCTGATTGTCGTAGAAAATGCTGTCATGTTTTAACTTTTTTTAACCACCAAAATGCTGTATTCTGTCATGTGGAAACGCCGAAAATCGTGAGTTGGTAAATGTTTTTTGTCGGCAAAGCCGAAAACTAATTTTCTAGAATTAATTCATGGTAAAACGACTAAAATTTACAGTGAGCGTAAACAAAGTCGTGCTTCGCCCGAGGAAGCGATGGTATTTAGCAAGAATGCTCTCAAACCTGTTTAAAGGCTGGAAGTTTTAACCAACGGTATCTGTTTGGGTAGACTGGTCAAAGTTGAACAACCTGGCTAAACGAAAGTATTACCGAAGGTGCCTATACGAACTAACGCCAATCAAATGAACACTTAGTTTTGCAGTGTTCCTTTTGTACTAGTCTCTA
Source organism: Phytophthora nicotianae INRA-310 (assembly GCF_000247585.1). Lineage (NCBI taxonomy): Eukaryota > Oomycota > Peronosporomycetes > Peronosporales > Peronosporaceae > Phytophthora > Phytophthora nicotianae. The sequence goes on along the minus strand of NW_008649205.1, from coordinate 13,631 downwards.
TAACCTCAAAGGCCAGTCAGTGCCGGTCCGAAACCTCTAAGTTCTGCATTGCGAAGGGAGGCCGCAAATAATAAATCCTGTCTGTTTCCACCAGTCACGAAAAGTTAAATGTCATATACACACGTTTGAACGGTTAAGGTATAGTCGTTCCAGGAGGAGATCGAGTCCTACAGACGATGTCGACGACTGTCACGACCGCATTGAGAAAATCGACGAATTTGTGCGCGAGCTCGAGGCTGGTAACGTGCACACGGTGAGCGATACCGCGGCCACGCTAGCCGAGATAACCAAGGAGCGCCAGGGGGAGAAGAAACTGTTGAAGATGCTGGACGGCGCGCGCGCGAGCCACGAGCAACAGGTCGAGCGTCTTCAAAACCAGTCCGCAGTAGTCAATTCGTAGCCTCTTCAGCTGACCAGGACTCGTTTCAAGATCTGTTGCCTCGTCCCCCGCAATAGTGTCTTCTGTGACAGAGTCTCGCGGTTTTCAACCCCAAGATGATGTAAGGTGCTTGCGAGGCGTGGCTCAAAATGTATTAGCTATCGTACAATGGAAAAATACTACCGCATATCTACCACACACCGCCCAGGCGTGCTTTCTGCATTGCATTACCATAGCATCACTTGAAGCTACGAACAACGTCCACTCACTGAGAAATTATCGTTTTCTCCGGCGCTACTGAAAAAACCTTATCACCTGCACTTATCCGCAATCCAGAAAGGTATTAGTTTGCGTATTCGCAGTTGGCTCTCATGGTAAACGACTGTGTATCGAAAAAAATTTGGCACACACGATTTTCAGTTTTTCATCATTATTTGAGATAATTGGCGTGAACTTAACGCACACATGAAAATTTACACATGAAACAATACCCACCCAATCCAGCTAGAAAAAAACACCTCGCCTAATTTAGATACCAAGGTGGTGCGTCTATTGAGATAAATTGCCATTATTTGCAGACTTGTGCGCCAGGGAACCCTCTACGTAACTTCTTGTTACTATCGAGTGCCTTATAATCTTTTGCAACCACTTATGATTTACCTAGCGTTGCTGCAAGCATGGAGACATGCTTAGCTCGCTGCACGTATGTAACCGAATAAGCTCGTATTGTCGAGTTTGAACGCGACATTCCGGCTTAGTTACTTACAAACAGGGTTCCGTAAAATATTATTTATATGGATTTTCTCCTCTAACGCGAATAGATACCTGCATGGTGCTTAGTAAATCTGCAAATAAATA
>NW_008649205.1:3900-10374 GCF_000247585.1 Phytophthora nicotianae INRA-310 | reverse complement strand
TTTTCAGACTGTAGCCAAGGCCGTAAATAAATTATTATCTGAGATTTTAAAAATATATTTTCAGTAAATATATTTTTGCGGATCCCTGCTTACAAACTGGTTTCGAGTCAGATTAAGCATACGGCTCAATTCTGAGTCTAAAAATAGAGATGTAAATACAAACTGGTTTCGAGTCAGATTAAGCATAGGCTCAAATCTGAGTCTAAAATAGAGATGTAAATTCTAAATAGGAGACCAAACAAGCTAAATAAGGATTTGAAGTCTAAATAAGCCATAATCCCGAACGATTTACAAATCGACTAGACATTCGGGGAGCCGATCACAATACATGTAGACTGTAATCTTTGGATAGGATACAGTACAGTAACTAGCTTTCTATTTTGAAGTACTGCGTGTGACCGTTTTACCCGCTCTGTGTTCTGTGTTGGCTCCTTTAAAGCACCACAACTCACATCTCATTCCGCAATCTACTCGTCAGTTCACAATTCGCTCCCTTCCGCGAACAACTTCTCAAGTCCAGACTCCACCTCACACCGTCGCGTCCAACAACCATGCGCCTCGCTTACATACTCGTCGTGCTGATAGCGGGCACTCTCCACGCAAATAGCAATGCGTTCCCTGTAGTCGCGGATGCCAAGACCATGATCAAAAACGGAGGCTCACCGGATATTTTCGCCTCAACCCACACGGATGACCATCGTCTGCTACGCCGTGTCGAAAATTACGAGGGTGTGGTCGAGGAAGAGGGAGGAGGCTTCAAGGACAAACTGAAGGCTGTTGCGGAGAAGCTGAACCCTGTCAAAGCTGCGGAAAAGGCCAAGGACAAGGCTAAAGAGATCAAGGATAAGGTATTGGAATCCGACTGGGACAAGTTGGTCAAGCATTTACAGATTCATGGAGATAACAAAGGTTAAGAGCTCCGTCATCAGCAAGTGGTTTGGATGACCTATGCCATTCTGAACGCGCTGAGTGATCTTCTCTCAGTGCAAAGTGAAAGCTGGTACAAGGAAGACTTCCGATGTAAAATATCATACTTCCTCTAAGCGGAATTAATCACCGGAAACAGACGTTTTGACCCATAACTTCATTTCTAGCGCGTTTTATCCGTTCTGGATTGGCGGAAATGACGGTGCAGCGTCTCCTCTTTCCAACGCCACCCGTTTCGGGCCAAACGGAGCCCGCTAGCAGGAGCTACAACATTTTCAACACAGTCACTTCGGGATTTTCGTTGGGGCTGCGCCCGCCACAACTGCTGGACTGTGTCTATATTTACGAAACCATGGGGAAATCTAACTTAAATGATGTAGAGCGCAAGGCTGTCATCGACGAGCTTCTTCGGATCAGCAAAAACGGCAAATTGCCTCGTGGAGCAAACGCAAAGGTGGCCTCGGGTGTGGAGCGTGACCCGTCCACTATCAGCACTATCTGGAAGCGCTACGTTGCTGCGGTCGAGGCAGGAGTCGTAGGGGGTGAGTGGAAGAGCAGGAGGAAGCAACACTGCGGCAGGAAGCGCAAGAATCGCGATGAATTGCGTGAAAAACTTGCCCGTGTTCCCATGGAGGATAGAGCTGTTGAACGACGTGCTGCCGCTGCTGCTGGCGCCTCCAGGCATTTGGTGCGACAGGCGGTAAGGGAGGGAATGCTCAAGCGTCGTGCGGTTTTGATTAAGCCGGCGTTGACTCCAGAAAACAAGCTCCGACGCGTTGAGCATGCTCTGTCGTTTATCGACGACAGGACACTGGAATTTGAGTCTATGCACAATGTTGTACACGTTGATGAGAAATGATTTTATTCCGACCGTGACAAGCGTTCTTACCTGGTGCTAGAGGGCGAGGAGCCGCCTCCTAGGTTCTGGAAGAGCAAGCGGTTCATCCCGAAGACGATGTTCCTGGCTGCCTTGGCGCGGCCTCGGTAAGCTAATAATATTTGCTTTTTCAAAAGCTATAACCTTTGACATTTGATATATAGGTACGACCCTCATCGAAAGCAGCAATGGGATGACAAGCTTGGCGTTTGGTCCTTTACAGAGAAGTACGAAGCTCAACGTTCTAGCAAGAACAGAGCTAAAGGAGCCGTTTGCACCCGAAACATTGACACAGTCGATCGTGAGGTGTACAGGGAGTACTTGGTTACAAAAGTATTTCCAGCTATTAAGGCGCAGTGGCCACGAAAGGATCGCCACATGCTAATTCTTGTTCAACAGGATAATGCGAAGCCTCACGTGGAGCCTTGGGACCTGGACGTTGTCAAAGCTGGCCAAGAGGGAGGCTGGAACATCCGGATGCTATGCCAAGCACCCAATTCGCCCGATCTCAACACCCTCGATCTGGTCGTTTTCAACTCCATGCAGACCCTCCAGTACTACATCCCCAGGAAAGGAATTGATGCCCTCATCGCGTCCGTGAATACTGCTTTCAGCCAGCTGAAAAGTGACACCGTGAACGACATTTTTCTGACCCTTCAGGCGTGCATGCTGGCGAGTCTACGTGAGGAGGGAGGCAACGTATACAAGCTCCCGCATTTAAAGAAGGCGAAACTTCGTAGAGCCAAGTGTCTTCCTACCAGTTTGAGGTGTAGCAGAGAACTGTACGAGTCTGTAGTAGCACTGCTAGCAGCGTCTGACCGAGGCAGTGCTCTGCTGTTCGGCAAGAAATAGATACTTTATAATTCAATGTCGCTCTCTCACATCAAAACCTATTGGTAATCATATGACCTATCATATAAACTTCCGGTGATTAATTCCGCCCAGAGGAAGTACCAAATGTATGGTGTTGATTAGTCTGTTATAGCTAACAATGCGAAATATCACCAATGATCAATGCGCTCCAGTTGGTCGAAGCTTGTTTTTTTATTATTATTACTGTAGGTCATTAAACAGAAACAAATGCTCGTTAGGTTTCTCTGCCACTCTTTTGGCCGTGTTTTGTTTGAAAGCAAGTGTACGCGCAATTGTTCTGTAAACAAAATTAGTTTTATCCAGAAAATGTTCTCATTTTTTTTGTTAGGTTACGGGCTATTATAACAATTCATGTGGCGACATTATAAAAATAGTACTGAATTTGAGTAAAACGCTTCTCACACTATCGGTTCAATAGCATTAATGGTGATCAATACAATAACGGCTCTCGGAGTTGTTCGCGAACGAGATATTCGTAAAAAAAAAAAAAAAGTTGAGTAACACGAATCCCGGAAGTAGTATATGTCTCCTATCGCGCGACTCCACAACTCCAGCGGTAGGCCAAATACATCCCAGGGCCGTTTGGGGAACATCGGTGCTACATGTATCCACACATCGAAAATCTCATGTTGCATGTAATCTTTGCAACGCCTTTAAACGCGCACCAAGCTAACAAATAAACATCGAGCAACAGTGGGGATGCCCCGCTGGTTTGTGTGCTTCGATAGGCACAAAAGAACCGAGAATATGGAGGTCAGTGCTAGTTTGGTGTGGATGCGAGAACACACTAACGCTACCTCTTAGCACAAGAAACTGTCATCAAATTAAATACATGGAGCCAATTCCATAAGAGAATTATTTCCGTCTTTTCGTCAAATGGATTCCGTCCACTTGACAAACGTCAAAGCTTCATCATGCCAAGAAATGAGTACGTGTCAGGCACGTGAGGTTAAATTTTGCATTGCACTTACAGTTCGACAGATTTGTTGCAGGCCTCTGACTTGGCCTTCAAAGCGATGATCTCACCCAAAATTTGTCCTAGACTTTCTGATGACGACCACATGCTGCGGCTTTTTCCATTCACTCGAGCGTAGTTGCTACGATTTTTGCCAGGGACTGTGGGGAACCTCTTGAATGCCTCCGACTCCACATATTGCAGACACGCAGGCAACCCGTTACGCTGGGCCAGCGTGAACAAGTCCACAGCCTGGTCGAAATGATACCATCCGCTACAAGGTTTAGCGCGCTTATCCATACCGATGAAAATGCTTGCTCCAAACTCGTTGTAAATGGGTATGATCACTTTCTTCTCGAAAAAGGTCACGGCCTTAATTTGGCGGCATCGTCGCTGGTTGTGCAGCTCGAGATTGCGTGAGCGAGACAGCGGTGACCAAAATTTACGCTCCCAAACTGCTCGAGCGTTTTTCTGCCAGAACTCATGCAATACTGCAGCCAGTTGTGGATATCTGACTCGCGAAAACGGCAGCGATAGCTTCTCGGGGTTGTAAACTGCCTTCCACGGCTCCTTCGCTTCCAATCGCTCAAGCGCTTCCATAATACGCGCACGCAATTCCGTCTCTGAAAGCGGCTCACTGCCAGACTGTTGCTCCTGTTCCTGCTCTCTTGATCGTGCCGGCGATGCCTCAGATCGAACCCCCGTCTCCGCCATTGCTACACTAAACGTCGGGTCGATTGATAACGGCGGCGGAGGCAATGGAACCATAGATAAGGCCTGGATATCCACAGGGATCACACTGATCGCTTGGTCGCCGCGCCGCAAGAACTGGCGTAGCAACGCATCCTCTCCCCGACAGAACTCGTGGAACATATCGCGTAGCCACAGAATGTTCCTAGTGGCCACACGAGCCGAAAGATAGCGGAAGACGCAGGACGTTGGAGCGTCCATCTGAGTCTGTTGATTTGGGTCCATCTCAGTCGACGTTTCGTGGACGTTTCCCTGCTTCTGTTCATCTAACAGCCGTGTGGCTTCCTTCAACTGTCGAGGGCCCTTCCTCTCCATGGGCATCACAGTCACGACAGTCGCCCCAAGCCGCATGAAGTCCTGAAGCGTGTGCTCGTTGCCGGCGTAGAAGTCGGTGAACATGCGACGCAGCAACGTCAGACTCGACGTGTACAGGCGGTGCTCCAGGAAGGCGCAGAAGGTTAGCAACCTCGCCAACGGCGTCATCGTTCGCCCTCCGTCCATGCTTATCAGAGTTTGTTAGGATTTTCGCCAATAAAAGATGAAGAGGGTGTATTGTTCCTGTACGTAAGTCAAAAAAAGATCGATAAACACTTCAAGTTGCAGTGAATTTGAGTATTTCAAATGTAGAGATTGATCCGGTAAAGCTGGAGGTAAACAATACTCGGAATTACCTAGCAACCATGGATAGCAAACTTAGCAAGCCGTAACCGCGGAGGTAGTGCTGGTCGTGGTAGACGTCGTTGCCGTCTCCGTCGAGTTCGACGCAGCAGTGGTGCTGATGTCACTGGTGGACGAAGCGGTCGTCGAGCTTACAGCTGACGTTATCGTTGTAGTCGCCGTAGCCGTCGTGGTGCTAGAGGCAGTCGACGTCGTCGATGTCGTGCTGGTGGACGAATCGCTCGACAGGGAAGAGCACACGCTGGAGAAACCGTTGGCCAACTCATACACATTCACCTCCAGACCGCTCGTGGGCACAGTCAGGGTGCAGTCTGGCGGACTCAGCGAAATGATAGACTCGATGAGAGATTGGCAGTTTGTCGACGCGCACATAAGAGCGTACTCGGCGTCCGTGGGCAGCGAAGTCGAATATAGGAGACTATAGCCCGAGTCATCGACGCATCCTTGGAACGAGTCCAGAGTCAGTAGGCTCGCCAGCGTTGTGTATGCGGACGTTTGCTGCGACGACGAGCAGGTGTCGGAGCTGGAGGAGCTGGAGGCGGCGGCTGATGCAACGAAAGCGGCGGCAGCGGCGGTGACGATGGTCTTGGCGTTCATTGTACTCTTGAAGTTGGTGAGACTCGTTGTAGTCTACTGAGTTGGTTGCTTTGTAAAAAAGCAAATTCAGGAATGACTAGAGACTAGAAGCTCTAGCTAGTGCGATCGCTGTCTACGAGCTGTTCCTTTTTGAAATGCGTCTGCTATTGTCAAGATAGGTGCCGAAGCGCTCTTGCCAGTCGCCTCGAAAGCCATGCGCGACACGGGTATACTGGTGATCGCTTCAACTTCGCTTTGCCCCTCAAGAGAGTATAATTATACTTGCGAAAGCAGCGACGACGTTGCCGACAGAAAAGTACTAGAAGTCTTTGAAGCACTTGACAAAGTATATACTTCGAAGTATGTGCATTTTGACGATTGCTATCGGCATCGAGGAAGTTGAGGTAGTGAGACTCCGATCGTTTTGTTAGCATCACCTCGCAGACCTAGCTGAATAGCGCAGGTTGCTAGTGAGTTTAACTTAGCATCCTTATCGCGTGTCGACTGCTATCACGAACCCGTTACGCCCATGCTTGCCCTATCGTCGATATCGAACACTGCTTCCTCCACTTCCCCCAAAACACAGTCCCAAATGGATTCATGTAATAAAACTAACAAACACAACGCTATCAGAGTCTCAAGTGTAGTACTTGTAGTATTTCCTGGCTTATTGATTAGAGACGTATCAGAACCAATTACATCCCGACATGGTGTTGCATGCACCTTGAGATATTATGACGAAGCCCGATTGGGTGGCATCGTGAACAACATCCTGAGACGCTTCCCTACATTACAATAGTGAACATTTTTACTCAAGCTGACATTCTACAAAATCTGT
>NW_008649205.1:0-2805 GCF_000247585.1 Phytophthora nicotianae INRA-310 | reverse complement strand
CTTCCTTCGACTGTGGCGGCATTCGACTAGAGATAGCAGTGCGTGTCGGAAGTGATGGCGGCGGAGATTGGAACCAGCGTTTCAACAAGTTGGTCATCTCCTTGAGGATACCGTCGACAAGCAGAAACGGTACGAGTGACGTGGCCGGATACACTCGTCCCACTCTGGTCACGCAGTGAGAATCTCACTGAGATCCCTGGTCGAGCGAGGTACGACGCGCAGTTTCGAGCACCAAAGTTGCAGAGGGGATCCTGACAAAGAGAAGGCTGAGTGCAACCAACACTGGCAGTGTCACTGCAGCATCCAGCCCAATACATGTAGCGCGTCGATGCAGCCCTGGTTCAAATTCTCTGAAGACTTCAAAGCCGTGCAACAGTCTGTCGGCAGGTCACAATGGTTAGTGCCGATTTTGCGATGTCAAAGCAGCAGCGTTTCAGAGAGGTGTCGATTGGTTGAAGTGGATCCAGTTGCAACGCCAGACTTGCTGGTTGCGAGTTTATACGTGAATCTTACGTCCATTTCAGACTACCATGCCACGGCAGCCAGCACGTGTAACGTTATTATAGTTTTCCTTGCACACACCGCCGGGCGATATAGTTCAAGTCAAAAGCTAGTTACCGGAACCACAACAGAGGCAGCTCTGTGGCAGTACGTATGACTGTGACGTTTACTATGATCGTGAGTCATGAGTCATGACACCGCTATAGAGCTGTGAACCTCGAGTGTACCACGGTGCCAACGCTCTCTATTTGTTTTGAAGCGAGGCCAAGCGTAGACCAGATTTGGAGTACTGTACCTGGAGGTTAATGCCGCTGTTCGAAAGAGGTGCATCGGACAGCAAACTCCACGGCAACAATGCGCTCACCCGTCTTAGCCATTCTCCAATTTGCTCCATAGCAACTCACTCCTTCTCCACCGCAGACAGAGATAATGAACACGTACTTCGCCCTCGCCGCCGCCGTCGCTGCCCTAGCTGGCTCTGCCGACGCCGCTGCCTGCACGGCCACGCAGCAGCAGTCTGCATACCTGGGTATGGTTGGCCTGCTCACGGGTACGGCACTCAACGAGTGTGCCTCGGAATCAGGCTACAACATGCTGTACGCCACCGCTCTCCCCACGGATGATGAGCGCAAGGCCATGTGCGGCGTGCAAGCGTGCCACGACCTCATTGTGTCGGTGCTTGCCACGAACCCTCCGGACTGTGACCTGACCATCCCCACCAGCAACGCCGTCATGAACGTGTACCAACTCGCCTCTACGTTCGAGACCCAGTGCGATGCCTTGGTCGCTACGACGGCTCCTCCCACCGAGGCCCCCACCGCTGCCCCCACCGAGGCCCCCACCGCTGCCCCCACCGATGCCCCTACGACTGCTCCCACTGATGCTCCTACGACGGCACCGACTGATGAGCCTAGGTCTGAAACTGATGCCCCCACCACACACCCGACCCCGGCCCCGACGGAGCCTGTTGTACCTGGTGGCGCCTGCTAAAAGCTTCTGAGCTTCGTCGTAGCCACAAAGCAGGTGAACTAAATGTGTTTGGCGCTCGTCCATCATGCTTGTGAATACATCTTCCACATTTTTTTAAAGGATTGTTGTTTTCTTAAAGCATGTTACTGTTCGAAAACTCGCGCAAACTATGACCGCTGCAGGAATATACGAAGCAGGCTTCATCGTCACCGAAAGCGCATGTAGTCCTTGCTTTATGTTGATCACTACGGATCTGCAGTCTGCAGATCCGTAGTGATCAACATAAAGCAGTACCTGCTAGTCAGATCTTTTGCTGGGCGTGCATTTCTTCGCCAGGGTTACGACCACATGATATACCAAACCAAATGTTAATCACCCTGTGAATTTGCAGTCGTTTTAAGCCTGCTACTCCCCATTTTCCACTTCATCCATGAGAATTGTGTTAATCTGGAGACTTCAGGCGTATCAACAAGAATACGGCTGATCTAGAGTACGTGTACGTACATGGCGAACGATTCACAACAACAGCGAATTGAATACAAAAACCTTCATTCACAGGTTTATACTACGACAGCTTTCGGCATTCACATTCGCAACTGAAAAATAATCATCAAAGCTGCGTACTTGGCACGAAGACAAGTTGATAGGTGCTCCGGCCAATTGATTCTGGACGCAGAGATTAAACCCGCTTACAGTGACGCGCACGTAGACGAGAACCCGTTCGCGTACGTGAACACGTTGAGTACCAGGCCGCTCGTAGGCACCGTCAACTCGCAGTCGGGCGGGTTCAGCGTCACGATCTTGTTGATCATCGTCTTGCACGCCGTCGACGCGCACATGAGCTTGTACTGCTCCGTCGTGGGCAACGAGGTGGCCGTCAGCATTGAGTAGCCAGAGTCCGTCGAGCACTGGTTGAACGACGTGTCCGAGAGGATGCTTACGAGCGCCACGTACGCCGCAGTTTGCTGCGTGGTGGTGCACGTGGTGGCGGAGGTGGAGCCGACGAGGGCGGCGACGGTGGCGGCGAACAGAGCGCGGAAGTTCATTTCGGATGAGGTGGGGGAGAAGTGGGGTGGGTGTGGATGAGAGCAAATTGCACAATGGCAGTTGGAGGCAAACTAGGCTTGACTAGCTGGAGTTGGGCTGGCGGCTCGCTTGCAGGTTTATTTGAAGCTGTTGTACTGTGTAGGTTTTGCCGTGGCGCGTAGCATTCGAACGGCAAGATCTGCCACGCACTTCGGCTTTCGTCGACACAATCAGCTCGACTGTAAAGAGTTGTCGAAAAGCACCGAAAGCTGAACAGTAACGTAACCTGTGCGATTCAGGCTGTATCCA
>NW_008649204.1:17248-18607 GCF_000247585.1 Phytophthora nicotianae INRA-310 | reverse complement strand
TCGGGTACTGAGGCGATGCCCTCGGAGACCGCAGTGGATTCAGGTGAAGAGCTCATTGTTGACACCTCAGTTTTTAGATGGCGTTTTTGAGTCATGTCTTACTAATTAGGTTTTGGGCCCAGCAAAAAAATGAGCAAATTTAGGTAAGATACAAATACTCACATAAAAGTGCTTTTTTTTCTAAAGAAACTCTTTTGTTTCTGTTAAAAAAAAAAACACTTTCCCGTTTTTTTTTTTATTACATTTCTTAAAAAAAAGTATAATTTGGGACAATTTACACTTGCAACTCCCCGAAATGATTCTCCGTCGATTGATAGGTTACCCGGATAACTTGCTTCGAGAGAAAACACAGGTCGAGAACTTTTAAGCTCTCAAGCTAAAAACAGTTCGATTTCTAGCTGTGATTACTTTCATGTCTTCAATTGCTTAATACACAAGTAATGTTTTAGCCAACAAACACTAAATTGTAGCCGCATTTCAACAAGACAGTAAGTGCACTCGGCACTGGGCGAGACCTTGCGGCGAATACGTATTATCCGGGGAGGACAGCTTGAAAACCTGTATGGACAGCCTCACACATAATAACTCGTTCCAAGAAGTTGCCTGTTGCACAAGCAACCTTCAGATCAAATCCCAACACTGCAGGCACAAAACTACTGACAAACTACGTAGTTTCGCGCTAGTTGCTTTGTTGCCTTAATGCTGTTCTTACAAACCGTTTCCCAACAAACCTCGCGTGCGTAAAAGGAAACTAATGAATCGCGAGTTATGATGCTTCAATACTCCTGTTTGGCTCCAAAGGCCAGTTGCAGTACCACTACAGCAAGCGCTCATGGAATTAGCGTTTTTTTTTACCTTTGGTAGCCTTTCAAAAATCACATAACACGTGGAGCAAGTGCGTCACAACACAAATTTTGAGGTAGACGTACTCCAAATTTGAGCACGATGTGTGCGCCTTTTGCGCGCCGCCTGCCCACCAAAACAGTACAAGTGAGGTATAGGAAACATCCTTTTTATCCGCGATATATTCAATCATTCTCGTTATCACCAGCTAATATACGACGCCTAAGCGATACAGTACAAGGAACCATGGTTCGCGTCTCCAATCTTGCCTATGCTATCTCGCAAGACCGCGTTGAAGAAGAAATATGTCATAGAAGAAACAACGCCTTGAAGATCGCTTCTTTATTTTGTATTCGCACGACACCCGTGTTCGTAACTACATGATGGTTAACGCATTAATCTTGCCATCCAAGTGTCCGTGAGCCGTTACGTACGGAAGCAGGGACGATGGTGCCTTCATCAAATCGTTGCCAGTTACAGCATTCGAGGTCCTTCTCACTAAGTCCGCCCAGCATT
>NW_008649204.1:12771-13463 GCF_000247585.1 Phytophthora nicotianae INRA-310 | reverse complement strand
GCAACGGGCATGCCGTAACCATCGGGTTCAGGGCTTCAACAGTGTCGATCATCACATCATTGAGCGCTTCGGTCTCCAAATCCCCACTTTCCGAGTCGTCGTCGTGCAAAGTTGCCGGAGTCGGTCTACTATGACCATAACAGCATCAGACTTCGAACGACGGGCTTTAGGAAGGCCGGTAACAAAATCCATAGAAATATCTGACCACCGATTGCGAGGAATTTGTAGCGGATGGAGCAATCCTGCAGGCTTCCGATGAGAAGCATTTACTCGTTGGCACATTTCACAGGAACGAACGTAGCGTTTGACACTCCGCTCCATGTATAGCCAAAAGAACTGCTCTTGGACAGCCAACAAAGTCTTCAAACAGCCAGGGTGTCCACTTGTAGCCACGTTGTGCTTTTCGAACAGAATACTGTTTCTCAGGTCAGTATCGCTCGGCACACATACTCGACGCGCGGAGTCAGGATCGGGCTGGAAATACAGGACTTTGTCTTCAACGAAAAAGTGTCGGATGTTGGCTCGAAGAGTTCGATTCAGCTGGACTGGCGGTGACTCCATTGTGTTCGTACTGCAGCTGAGAAATCTGTACAGGTCACCAAATACTTCATCGTCGCTGTACAAATTGACGCATTGCTGAAGAATAGTAGGCCGACCCCGCATGTATCGAAGCTGGACCTCCTCGCTATCGA
>NW_008649204.1:8142-9131 GCF_000247585.1 Phytophthora nicotianae INRA-310 | reverse complement strand
CACATACCTAATATAGACGCGTCCGTAGATTTTGATTCTGGGTCTTTTGACAAAGAATCCGAAACTTTATCAGATACGCATCTGTGCCATTTGACTCAATATTGGAGGAGCTGATAGAGCAGAGATTGACTCTCGCGTAGAGCAGAGCGTGTTGCCGAGGGTAGGTAATTCCGAAGGACTAAGACCAGCACGTGGAGTTGCTACGAGTTGAGATGTAGCTGATGACGTTGCTGATGCTGATGCTGATGATGCTGACTCCGTGGTGGACATGTATCCAAACATGATGAAGCTTGTCATGGACGTGTCTTCACAGTCAGCGCTATTGTCCTCGGCAACGGGCATGCCGTAACCATCGGGTTCAGGGCTTCAGCAGTGTCGATCATCGCATCATTGAGCGCTTCGGTCTCCAAATCCCCACTTTCCGAGTCGTCGTCGTGCAAAGTTGCCGCGGAGCACTTGGTATCAATCATTCTGTACACCCTCTTCTCTTCGCTGTGCGAAGTTCTTCTGGGCAGTCGGGATCTCCCGCTTGAGGCTCTACCCGTCACGTTGGGGCCAACCACCAGCTAGCTGTGTGTTGCAGAGGGACGATACTGTCTGCCACTGCTCAGCCCCAAACGGTAAGCGAGCTCTAACGATATTCGGCATTCCTTCGCAAATAGATAGAACAGTGTGCGTTAAGTAAATGGGTGTACGTATGATTAACTTCAACAGTCTTAAAAAATTCCTTTCGTTTTCTTGGACACACTGGACATGATGCGAAGGCTCGGGTTGGCGCGTGAAGCTTGTGTCAGCTGGAGATGCAAAGGGAAAATGAGGACCTTAAGCCTGCTATTCATTTCCTCTAATAATACGTGGACTGATCTTCATGCCCTGATGTGCAGCGGGGCTGCCGTAGCTTAGCGTCAGAGGAAGACGGTTAACTCAAAGAGTAAAGGGGTTAACTCAACACCCTAATAAAGGTTAATAGGTCCTTAATATCCGAAGGC
>NW_008649204.1:3537-5013 GCF_000247585.1 Phytophthora nicotianae INRA-310 | reverse complement strand
TCAAAGCTTGCTTGACCTGATAGCGGACACGTTATCAACCTTCAACAAGCCTTGGGAGTCCGTGCTCTTTTATGATTGGTGATAATTGTTCCGTCAACCAGGCTGTTGGCCGAAAAGTTGGAGCTTTGCCTTTCATTGGCTGTGCGAATCACCGTTTTCAGCTGGCGGTGAACGCGTATCTGGCTGATCATGAACCCATGTTGGCCAAGATACACGCGCTCATGAAGCACCTGAGCACCATCAAGTGTCGTGCTGCCCTTCGCAAGGTGACCTCTCTAGCGCCCGTCATGCGCAACGCAACTCGTTGGTCGAGTACCTTCAGCATGGTACAGCGGTACGACAAGATTTGTAGCGCTCTTCTCGTGTTGGACCATGCTACGGTGGCTAAGCATGACATCGCGCACTTTCTACTGACGCCAGAGGAAACCGAAGCCGCTCGCTCATTTCTCAAATCGCTGCATGAGCTGAATGAGGTGAGTAAGGCGCTACAAGACTCGACTCTAACACTGGTGGGTGCACGACGTGCCTTTGATGCAGTGTTGCGCAAGTACCCCAGCATGAAGACCCGGCTGGCAAGTGACGCCTCCGTCGTCAACAATCCCGCACTGGAGAGCGGCATCGTGAAGATCATTGGTGGTGGTCGGCTGAATGCACGCGAACAAGCGGCGTGTATCAATCTCAAGTGCAGCAGCGACGACACAGTGGTGAATCTAGCAGTTTCCAAGTCATTTCTCGCGTCGGCCTTCAAGAAGGCCCCTGTTACGCGCTCCCCACCGCAACACATGTCTCTCGAGTGGGTTCCACCCACGTTGAACGAGTGCGAGCGTTTCTTCAGTCAAGCCAAGCTGGTCTGACCGACCTGAGGAAAGCCATGGACCCTAACACTCTTGAAGTGCTCATGTTTCTATCGTACAAGAAAACTGGTGGGACGCATTTAGTGTTAAAGCTATCAGGCAGAGTATGCGTAGTCAGCTTAGGGAATAATGCCATTATCATTCTCTTGGCGTAATAGCAGCAGAATATATTGAGTATGGCATATTGGGGAACCTTGCCGATAGCCCTTAACTATCAGATATGGACAACCTGACGCCAAAATATGTTAAACATGCTACTTTTTCTCGACGTTCAGCTTACATTTTGAGGTCGGCTAAATGTTGAGTGAGATAACATCGAGCGAGTTACGCAGTACCCTGGAATTAAGCCGTTGAGGGCTGTCCATCCCTAAAGGTTTTCCTAGTATTAATAGCTTTTCTAATGAAATAATGACAATTCTTGCCAGCCTTAGGAAAAGGAAACTAGGGTGCTTTGCTTTAGGCTGGGAGGACTGGAAATAGCGTTGATGTATTTCATGTAACAGCGTTAGTGTGTGCAAATGTTGCTTCGAATACATTGTTCTGTTCTCAATGCTCTGTCATAAATAATAAGTCCTATAATATTTCTGATGTTTCTTTATCATGCATATTACGGGTTTGAAGT
>NW_008649204.1:0-537 GCF_000247585.1 Phytophthora nicotianae INRA-310 | reverse complement strand
GGATTGACGCGCTGGAAGGTTTCTGTATTCTGATAGACATTCACCCAGTTGCGAATGGCCCGTTCCGACTTGTTGAAGATACGCGCACGGTGTTTCTTCGAGTAGCCAAACTTGTAGTACGCGTACAAGCAATGGTACACCGTGTTGGCGTGAGCATGCTGCCGCGTAGCAACCTCCTTCATGATCTGTTGCGCACTGCGCACTGTCATTTCAACTTCAACGTGTATCTAGCATCTCATTGGATAATAAAAATATCCTACTTAATTTTGGCCTCTAACAACGCCGTTCGCTTCGCGCCTTTCTCCGAATTGCCCCGCTTCGGCAAATTTGGGCGGAATTGACAATATTGCGGTTAGTTTGCGGCCTCACTTGCTCAAATCCGACACTTTGGCGCCGAGCAACACTTCAAAATCTGCTCAGATCAGGTCACACAAGGCGCGAAAAAGATAGGTGAAATAAGTATTGCCATCGATTTCATCGTTCTACTGTTGTTTAACGTGTCGCACTTATTTTGTATAGCTACAGGAGGGTCTAACG
>NW_008649203.1:15047-19149 GCF_000247585.1 Phytophthora nicotianae INRA-310 | reverse complement strand
TATTTTCGTCATAAAAGGATGTGGTCTTAATAATTGGACGCTGGTGCCCAAACCTTGAATTTGTATACCTGCCCTGTCAGATACATTGAAATCTAAGTTGTTAACACAAGTGGCACCTCTGTAAGCCTAATAGAGAAAACATATCAAAGTAGCAGCTCCCAACTCAGGCTAGAAGCCGAGATATTGTTAGAAGTGTCCGGCCAAATCGGAGGTCTTAACGATTTGGCGGGCACTGTATATTGCCCCCATTATGCATGGGAGCCCCTGTGCTTCTGAAAATGCATAATGTATGACAAGACTTTTTACGTAAGCATTATTAATGCGTAAAAATGCATTTGTATTTACCAGCACTGATCCACTAAAAACCAATAGTCCGTTTTATCCAACTACCAACCGTTCGAGTCTGCGCCCCTCCTTTCCCGAGTGTCATTTTCCAATTAGCAACCATGCTAAAAGTCGCTCTCACCAGCCCACCACCTGCCCCACGCTTTTCACCCCAAATAATAGCGTTTTTCTACTTTTCTTCTCCGTGCCTGGATGACAACAGGGAACGAACGGATTATTACAAGTGCAAGGGGTGGGCTGTCCAGTCTTTACTCAGACAACCTGCGAGCGAAGTGAACCACCAAGGGTCAAAGAAGGATCATTTTGCGGCGTCTGTGTTGAAAAAGGCTCGCCAAAAGTCCGAAAAGAACTCGTACAACCTTGTACTGAACATTCCACCAACTTCCAATGTTGCTGAACGCTTATTCAGTGTTGCACAGGCGATCTACGGTATTGACAGGCACTCTTTGCTACCCATTTCACTGGAAACGATCTTTTTTCTTAGGATTAATGAGGACTACTTGGATGCCCAGACCGTTCACCAGTGCATCGATTAGAAGAGAGATCAGCTCGCCATTAATTACATTAATAGCCATAACGTATAGAAGGCTTCTTTTGTTGTTGATGCGTAACGTATGGAAGACTTGAAAAAAGACATGCGATAGATGCCATTTTTAGGAGCCCTGGGCGAGTCTGTACGTACCATATTTAACAGGATTCTAGATGGTTGGCTCTGCAGCCTCCGCGTAGCAGCACCTCTGCTCCGCGCTATCTCTCGTCTCTCTCAAAACTCAATGCCACTCACTTCACATTTCCTACCTTCCCAAGATCTTCTTCTCCTGTATTCTACCTCCACTTCCGTCGACGCGCCCAAAATGCCCCGACAGGTTATGAGCCCAACGTTGGGGAGAAACCGGTGAAGACTTCCCGCGCTTGAACGGATGCAACTCCACAGACTAGAATGCCAGTGTCCGTGCCGCTCTCGACAGTCAAGGCCTGCTAGGCTTCATCGGCCAAGAGGACTACGATGGAGACTCCGACCCGGCCTCCTCGGACATGGACGAAGCCAACTCTCTGCCACCCAATCACCCACGCCGTATAAAGCTCTGATGGACTCCGACACTGAGCACAACCGCCCGTGGTGACTACGACGATGCTGCTGGACCAAGGGCCGTTGCGTCGTCCTCCGAGGAGCCCTCGGACTTGTCCTCCGGCATCTCGTCCGATCCGAAGCCCGACAGTGCCTAAGCCTCTCGCCAGACAAAGGCGACCTCTAACTCCTGTGATAAATTGCTTCACTGATACTAAACGGGAGAGGGAAATACGCCGAACATTGCTCCGCGCACAGGCGAAAAGGGCTCGAGCTAAGCTCGGAGCTGCCAAGGAACGTGATGCTCGCAAGCCGAGCTCGAGTGAAAGACGCCGTCTGGAGCGCAAGACAAGGTCGTTCTTAATCTCCATGATTGATAATGCGCATGTGCCCCTCGGTGAGGGGTGCACGTCGGCCTACGCGATCAACCAGAAACTGCGCGATCGTTACGAAGGGTCGACGGCTCATGGGACCTTACTACATCAACCACTACTTCATAGCCGTCAAGTATGAGGAGGCACTGAACTCTTGGCTTTCTTTTATGAGTTCGAGCACGCACTGAAGCATACTGCCAAAGTTACTAGCATAGAGATGACGGAAGAACAGAAGTTGCTGTAACTGTGCCACGCCGCGCCCAGCTCGTGGAAGCCAGACATGGCAATCTGGGAAGGGATCGAGAAAGCTCGCTTGGTTAACAAAGGTTCCCAGCAGAACTACGGCATCTACTGCACAGAGATTTTCTCGCCAGTCGTGCGAATGAAACTCCTTCGATTGCTTCTCACTCTTGCAGCAATCCTTGACTACGAGGTGAACAAATGGATGCGAAAACGGCTTTCTCCAAATGGATATCTTGATGAATAAATCTTCTAGGAACCGCCTGAGATATTCCAGTCGCAAGAGAACCCTGATCTGGTTTGCCTCCTTGGTGAGGGCCTTTACCGCCACCTAATGTCTGGTACTTCACCTTTGCACAATACCTCGAACGTGTTGGTTTTTGCCGGCTAGTCAAGGACCGTTACGTGTTCTTTAAAGTAATTTCCAATGCACCATGCTACATTTCGGTGTACGTGGATGGCCTATTGATATCTCACCGAAGAGCAAGTCGTTGCGCGGGTGAATCGGTCTTGAGCTCAGAGTTGCACATGACCGATTTAAAGGGAGTACCGGAATTAACATATTTCTTGAAACAATAATATTTCATGCAACAATGCGTAAAAAGTTCAAAAGACGACGAATTCATTAAATTTATATCCCTTCTTCCAACCGACATCTATCTTATAATTGCAAAACGTTTGATTTTAGTAAAATACTGACGGACGGCTGAAAAAAAAAAGATTATTGAGCAAGTTTAGCTACTCGAAAACGACCATTGTTCTCCCGTGGACCAAAAAGAACAATACCTGCACGAAAAAACCTCTGTATGATTTTGAACGGAAACTTCATCCCAAGCTTGAACAACGATACGGGTGATGGTGTCGCGTCGGGCAGCTGGGTTGGGGGAGAAGCTATTGTCGATGTGGCGAGCTACATAAAGCTCACGGCATCGCTTCTTAAACACTCGCTTGACAGAAACGTCCATAGGTTGCGCCACGCCTGTGATTCCAGGCGGGATGGACTCGACTTCGGTACTGCATACTTCTTCTAACTTTTGTCTCACAAAGTCCATCTTGCGAGTTTTTCGGTTGTCTAAAAGAAGAAATTGAGTGCCATATACTGTGGGCTTCCAAACCTAGATTAAAAAGTTACAATACATTATTAGAACTTAAGCAGCAGGAAAAAAATTGCAACTCACCTTGTCAATCCAATAAAGCATGAGCGATAAGCTTTTTTCTGAACTGTCAGAATTGCTTGGTGACGATGCAACGGATTTTGTTGCACTTTCTCCTCAACGGTAGCATAGTGAAGATAATCATCGGTGGCAGCTTCTCCCCGATGACGGATGCACAGAGAAAACCGAAGCCGTAGAAGTATTTTTCGTTAATACTTCACAAAAGCAAATAAATATTAGATCATGTTAAAATAAATAAAGTAGACACTAAAACAGAAATATGTTTTTATCTTTAACGACGTCGACATGGTTGGCACCTATGAAGTCGATCGTCGCGTTGGAGTCCATGTCAATGTAGTCAGCCGTTTAATCCATGTTGAAGTCAGAGGCAAACTTAGCAGAGCCAACAATGTGGGATGCAATAGTAGATCCTTCTAAATTAAATTGAGCAGTCATAGAATTCTGGTCAGCAATTTTCTAAAACAAAATACGTAAAATAATAATATATTAAAACTAGCAAACAATAATTGAGCGCTCATACAGTATCAACACGAATTATCCATTTCTATCCGCGTTTTTGGTGCCGCGGTGAGTGATGTGCCGGATGAATTAGCGATATCGCCGACGAAATCTGTGCAGGTGCATGCTTGCCTCCATCTCAGAGCGACCAGTAAGAAACTCTGGTTCAAATCAGGCAGTCATGATAAGTAGTCACTCGGTCGTCGTACCTGTATAATTTACAAAGATAAAACAAGTTATAAACGGTTTCACCACTACAAGAGAAACATAACAAGATAGTTTTGTTTACAGCGGGCTTTGTTTGAGCGCGTTTCAATAACCCAATTAAACAATCTGTAATTCATTAGCAAGGAGATAAATGTTAGCGTTGAAATCCAATAGTACAAGCGTTAATTTTTTTT
>NW_008649203.1:12327-14362 GCF_000247585.1 Phytophthora nicotianae INRA-310 | reverse complement strand
TCAGGAACTCAGACTATGCATTGCAATACACACGCCGCTTCATTGGTGGCTATACATCATGTTCTGTAAGAGTCCGATCAGTTGGCTGTCGCGCTGCCACCACACTGTGGTGCTATCAACAACTGAGACAGAGTACATCGCACTCTGCTACTGCAGGTAAGAGTTGTCATACATAAAGTTACTGCTAAGATAACTAGGCTACTACAGCCCTAAGCCTACATTAATTGAAGCCTACATTGATTGATACTACAAGACAACCAAAGTTGTATCAAAATATGCAACAACCCAGAGCTGCACGGAAGGAGTGAGCACATCGATATAAAGTACTTCTTCGTACAAGAGAAAGTCGCAAGAAAAGAGTTCACTATCAATTATTGCAGCACGACCGAAATGTGTGCAGACATTTTCACTAAGCCTCTGGCCAAACCAGCATTTGATAAATTGAGAGAGCTGCTACGAGTCGCACCATCACAACAATAATGAATAAATAAATAACTGTGTTTTTGGTGAGGGCGTCTTGCTTATTGTCCAAAAGTTTAAAACCCACCGTGAAATCCCCTTCAGACATATTCAGGATACTTACGTACGAGGCGTGAAGACACGGAATGGACGCACGAACGAGAAAAGGTTCATTCACGTGGAATCCGAAATCGAAACCTCACGGGTTGTGCCATCTTTATTTTCGTCGATCATGGTGCACTCTTTGCCTTGGTTAGTAACACGAAGATTACGCAGTGTTCATAGAAATTTCGGTTGTAGGAGCCAACCAGATAGAGCCCATCTGTGAGTCTATCCTTCTCTGTCAACTCCAAAAGCACGTGTCCATCGTAATCAGGTTTGTCTTGAAGTTGTTAATGACCAAGTCACACCCTAGGTTTTAGTGCAAAACTTGAGTAGGTCTCGGCCTTGCTTCAAAACGTCCGCGATAAAATTTATCGACGACGTCCTGAGGGATTAAGCCCGGTAGGCCAATAGCGCCCGCAGCAATATTCAAAGCGGTGAACATGCAATTGTAGTTGTCGCTGGCATCAATCATAACATTTCCAAAGTCGTCTGTCTTGCAAAACTCACGGAAATACTGCATACCGCTGTCAGCAAAGCGCATAGCGAGCTGAACTTCCTCATCGTGAGTCTCCGACCTGCTAGCCGCAGGTTCCCACGTCTGGTACTTTTTGCTCGTCGGGTTGGGCACTAGTCCCACCGGACACTCGCACGCTACAGGGTGACATCTGCATTGCGCTCGACCTTGTCGATTTGTCAGGCCTCCCACAGGCGCAAGGGATTGATCCCACGTCTGAGCCACTGGAGCTTCCTCATCGTTGTTCGACAGCAGGTCTGGGTCTTCACGTGATGAGCCGTCGCTCTTGAGGTCGTCGCTGCCGAACCTCATCGAGACACCGTCGTCGCTATAGCGCTCATCAGCGCTTTCATCCTCCCCAGGGGAGACTATAGCACTGTAGCTCAACGAGTTCTCCTGCTCGTTGTCGCCCTCTCGCTTCTTTTCTTGAGTTGGCGGTGGTGCAAGACGCTGATACTTGAACGCTGGGTCACGGTCGTATCACTCGACATCGTATATTTGAAAATAAAGATTTCAAAGTAACAAAAATTCTGAACTAGAAATGGTATATAAGCTTTCTAAACAAAAATGAATTTAGTTCTGATAAAGGTGGTCAAACCAGACAACGTCGTCAACTCCTTACCGTATAACGAGATACAGTATGAATGAATGAGCAGCATCTGGAGGGTTGTATAGCGCGGCAATGGCTAGTGGCATGGCAATGTTGCATCTGGTATCGTCGAGGATCGCGCACAGTAAAACAAGCTCGTCAGCGGTCATTGCGAGTGATAGAGCGCGTGGATGGTGTATTTCATTTAGCCCCTTCCCTACTATATGACATGAAATTTGATAGGGAAAATGTTTGGGAATAAAAAAGTGCAAAGCATCGCTCCGGAATTCCATTTCCACACCATAGAAAATGTCTGGGAATGGGAGCAGCAAAGGATGCGAAAACTCTCTATTATATGAAATCGGAAT
>NW_008649203.1:7095-10680 GCF_000247585.1 Phytophthora nicotianae INRA-310 | reverse complement strand
GTGCAGACGCCAAGAACGCAGTCCGAAGACGAGCTCACTTCCTCTTTTGCCTCAGACCCTGAGCTCCAGTCTGTATAAGCATTAGTATAGAGGATAGAGAGATTAAAGAAAAATACACTGTAGTAAGCTTTCTCAGTGGTGTACTGTTCATTTTAACAGACGCGGACCATCCATTCCGCAGGGACGTCCCCGACATTTAGCCATGCCCCCTGGTAGCGAGCTGCGCAGCCAGCTCATGCGACAATCTCGTCTCCAGGTAGCAAGACGTTGGCGCGACGTGCCTCGACCGTAATTACCGGCACGGCGACGCCTGTGCGTCATGAAGACCCAGCTGATTGACGTGCACTCTACCGCTCCGCTCTACCTTGGCATCCAGACTAGCGCTACGTTTTACCCAGACGTGCAGAGCTGCAAAGTGATTCGACGGCGGCGTACTGGGCGCGGCATGTTGATGGGTCTTGATCCTGTGTCGCTCTTGCGGGTGGCCTGGCGTGTTGCTGGCGTTGATTGGTTGAAGATTACGACATGAGTTGCAATAGGAAAAATAATTTTATTACGTAAAAATAATCTATGCATCCTGAGCCAGTTGATATTTATTTATGCTTCTGATGCTTCGGCTCCGACGTATGCGCACTCAACGCGGTGCCTCTGGCGTCTTCCGTACATACCTATTTCGGTTTGAGGGGGGATTTGCTGCCAGCTCCCAGGTTGGTTCCCAGGAAATTTTATGAATTGCACGCAGCCGTTTATTAGGTGATCTGCCAGGATGGTCCGTATGTGATACGTAGGAGGTCCCCGTAGGTCGGAACCAGTTGGCAGAACCCATTCTGCCTCACCAACGTCGTCTCCTGAAGCAGCTACCCCATCAAGACAGGCTTGGTGATACGTGCTTTCGGCACGCCATCAAGCAGCCGCATAATTGCCTGTGCTGTATTTGAGGTATTACCTTGTTGAACATGAACCCATGCCTTCAGGTAACGGGCGCAGCCTCGTCGAGGCGCCCCCACCCACGACGCGGAGGTGTGCTGACACCACTTGAAGAATGCTGAGAAGGAAGTGGCTGTGTCCGTCGTGTTGGCTTGCCATCGTCGAGGTGAGTAGATGAATGAAAGCAAACCAGTTAAAATTGAAGTTAAACGTGATTCTACAATTACTTAGAAAAATAATAGACACCAAGCTAGAGTTTCTTTTTTTAGTGAGAAGTGACTGTACATGCAGCTAACGGATTTTCACTCCGTATTCACTACATGCCGGATTCCAATTGGGCGACCGGCAGGCACTCAGTATCGGCGGCGTTTTATAGACATAGAATGATTAGCAAGAGTCGTTTTACCGTCCAGGCTGGTGTAGGCCCTAATCTACAGAGCCAAAAGGATGTGAATGCAGCCAGCAAACTTAAAGTAGTACTTTGCATCCGCATGAATTCGTACTCAAATCCACATTCCAGTCTCTTTCAGGCTGCCTAATCGCCTCCATTCATGCGTAATTTACCCGCAGCTGGGCTGTCACCGGGGCAAATCGTGACTGCGTTCGAGTTTCGGAATACAGACACGCTCGCAACCACGTGACAATACCCGAACCACATTTGTGTCGAGAGAAACGGGTAGGAACCCGATACTGGACCGGCTGGGAATCTTTTCCGCAAAAAAATGACTATTGTATTTAAAGAAAAAAAGCAGAACTCTCTTCTCTAACTTACACTTATATATAACTATGTACCTTTGTAAACACAAGTGGGTCCCCACAAAAGGATCAATCATCCGTGAACCAAGACGAGTATTGTTTAGTTACCCTTAAGCGCAGTTTGTAGAACACTATTTTTGATAGTCAGCTTATAGCGCACACAGCCAAACCTTAGCAATTCGCTCCAACCCGACCGGAGGATTCTCAACTTCTAAATGAAGATATCCTGACTTTCGTTGAGAGGCCCAAACCCTCCTGCCGAACTACTATCGTGGGCTGAGGGGTTCTCATTACAGCATGCCGTGTCTCGCTCCGATTTGGTGATCACTTACACAACAGCATAGTCATCGTAAACAAGCTTACCAGTCGCTATTAGGATCCCAAATAGGTTTGGTTTTATTGACGGTTAAGATGCTTCAAATCACAAGCGAGTTTTGACCAATCATTACACATCACGTGTTTTGGTGTGAAATTGGTTTTTCTTAAGAGTGCATCTTTGCAGGTAGACAGTTGTTGCAATTAAACCCATTAAGCGAAGTTTAGACAGACCGTAGCGGGGACGACTCCTTTCTTGAGTGAGCGGTCTCTCTAACGTTGTGATTCGACCGCTGGGGCAGCACGAGTGCTGCGGGATCGACTCTGGAAGCTCCACAAGGTCGTCAAAATAGAGGACATAGCAAGAGTTTTACTGTCAATAAGTTCATACCTAACCTAAGCATTTTATCCAATAGTACCATTATAACATTTTGATATGGTGTGCAATAAAAACAGAATCCCGATAATTTGGTGGGACAGAGAAGTACGCATGACTTTTTCTCAAATCTTTAGAAGATGCCAAACATCATACGATTGAAAGTAGGTAAGAATATTTTCACGCGCCCATTATATTCTCTGAAAGCACAAGTAGACGGTCGTCTTCACGGTGTGGCGTAATTTGTTCAGGTAGTTATCAGCGATGGTCATCATACATACATGGAAGTGGTTCAAGGAAAAGTCGTATTTTGTCAGAACCACCGAGGTCCAAGGGGAGTCATCACTGATTTCACATACTGCGAAAGCAGTGATCTCTGAGCACGACGAATTTCTACCTCTACTCCCGAAGCGCGCGCAATCGTGCCTGATACGTCATGAAAACTAGTTAGCAGGTTGCTGTCTCGGCTGCGAAGCCTGTTAAGCTTGGCGTCACGCAGCATCACGCCGCCAATCGATATGCCCTTTGCCATAACCTCTACGATGCCGCCAACGATCACAAAGTCGAGAGCAGTGACAATATTCCCACTTATGGCCTCACGATAATGTTCTCCTCGACTGTTTGAATCAACGCGGACACCTTAGTGTCGTCTGCTATTTCGAGAGTATATTATATTGCAAGGGGAAGTCTACTTCTTTGAGACCCCCTCCTTTTTTTACGTGCTGATATACGCGGGTCCGTGTAGGCGTGACAGAATGGTCGTAACGAAAGAAGCAATCCTGTGGTTATACTGATGTTCATGTTCTCGCTGGGGATTCTGTACAATATATCAATCGTTGACCGGGTACCGTCCACGAGAAACAGATGGAGGTTGTTTATTTTAACCAGTAGTGTACGAGTTTTGCTCAAATTCAGCCAATAATATTAAAAATAGGTTTTACCAATTAGTGAGCCACGAGCGTCATCGCAATCGCTTCGCAGAGTCGGATAATGTTAACTCCTATTTTGGTTGGATAGCGTGACCGTCCAAACCACTATTTACGGGCCTGCTTCATGTTCCTCGGTCTGGTTGAATCGAGACCGGGGCTAGGTATCATTCACAGTCGGTTGACTAAAATTAACGTTGCTTTGAAACAGACGTAGCCTGCACCCGCTTTCACCTCGTCTTCTCAGTCGGCTACCGCGACACTGCAGCAGCCATGGGCGTATCC
>NW_008649203.1:0-5795 GCF_000247585.1 Phytophthora nicotianae INRA-310 | reverse complement strand
CAGAAGATTTGCTGTAGTATCGTAGTTTATGAAAGGGGGCAAAATACCCCCTTTGATGGCCTAATGACTTGACCTTCTATACTATAATATAGCCAGGTCAAAAGTACCCGTTCGCGAAAGGGTTAAGGCCTATTAACCTTTAATAAGGTGTTGAGTTAACCCATAACTCATTGAGTTAACCGTCTTCCTCTGACGCTAACCTACGGCAGTCCCACTGCACACATGGCCACCAGCACTTGTCGTGCGTTCTGCAGACCTCGTGCCGACGCCTTCATGCATGCGTTCATTTCCACTTTTGAGGGCAGTGACAGTTAATTTTAAATAAACTGTTCTTTTGCCTTACTTGCTTGTGTGTGTTTTGGTTGTATTGGGGTTGCTTTAGCCCTGAACTGCCATGGCGCGTACCGTGCAGGTGGACAAGATGTCAGGTGGCGGCAAGAGCACCAGCCAGCAGCAGGTGAAGGTCAGCGCCAGGACTTCAACGGAGCAACAGGTGCAGGTCAGGCTGGACACCACCCAAGGTGCAGCAGGTGCAGCAGGTGCAGGTCAGCTCTACGACGCCGCCCGAGGAGCAGTCTCAAGTAGAGGCTTGGCCCGTGGCATACCTCTCGGACCGCAAGGATACGGCGAAAGGTACCAAGTCGTCTGGAGGAAGCCTGATGGCTACAAGGAGACGGAGAGCTGGGACCCACATGGGAGCCGAAGGAGACGCTCAAGGTGGACGGCCTTGGCTATGCTATGCTGATGGTGGATGTGTGGGTGCTGGTTGGGCATCCGGACGACTTTCTGCAGTGGGCGAGAAGGACAGTTCCGACGCTTATTGGCGCCAACGCGATCGGGACCTGCTTGTTCAACGCGCTGCAGCAAGCTGTGCAGTTACTGGGTGAGCCATCAGCAGTGCCGGACGCCGAAGTAGAGCGATTTCTCGCTGATGCTGACAAGCGTGGAGCTGATTTGTCTCGCGGCGTCCGCTGGAAGGTTTTCAAGGCGTTTCTGGTCCAGCTAAGCGTGCTGGATCGCGCATTTCACTCAAGGACCTTGAGTACAATCGGCAGCGTACTGGACACCGTGGTATTGCTGGCATCAAGCGTCTAAAGCTCGAAGACGGACTCTACATTGTGGCAACCAGCAACACCATGGACGTCGGGCACGCGTTCGTCCTGGAGGTGCAGGGTCACAAGTACACCGCTCGTGATGAGTCCGTCAAGCGCAGCTTGGAGCAATATGGCGAGTGGATCAATAGCCTTAAGTTTGTGCGTAAGGTAGCTCTGGAGGCTTAAGCAGATAATACATTTGCTTCTTTTGACCTTGTCATTCATTTTCACATTATTATTGTTAGCTTATTCGGTGGCTGTGTACCAGGGAAACCTCAGTGAGGGTAAAACCTATAGAATGCAGTCGGTAAACCTATTGTAGTGGAAACCCCACACTATCCTGTGACTCATTGATATTGTGAAATGAATATGTATTCGACCGTGTTTATTGATCTATCTATTTGCTAGATTAGTAAATGATTGCATTCCTAGTTGTCTTCTTAAATTCCGGTCAAGTGACTTGGTAAAGATGTCTGCTACCATTGACTTAGTGGTGCAGTAAGCGACGCTGAATTCGTGTCGTTCTACCTTTTCCTGAACAAAAAGGTAACGAATGTCAATATGCTTTGATCGTCCGTGTAGTTCCGGGTTACTAGCGATTTTAATGCAGCTTTGATTGTCCTCTTTGATAACATTGGCTTTGGTTGTCAAGAAACCTAGCTCTTTGAGTAGCAGTTTGAGGAAGATGACAATGGCATAAGGCAATGTACTCGGCCTCTGTAGTCGAGAGCACGACAGTATGGTGCTTCCCCGAAAGCCATGAGATGGGACTTGTCCCGATCATTGTGACGTAACCGCCAACTGACCTTCTAGTGTCAGGCCAATTAGCATAGTCAGAGTCTGTGTAGGCTGTCAAATGATCAGCACATCAACTGACGTTGGTCCACTAAGTAGCAGACCTCGGTCAGCCGTGCCAGATAGATATTTTAGGCCTCTTATCACTGCTTTACAGTGTTCCTTTCCAGGGTTTA
Organism: Phytophthora nicotianae INRA-310; assembly: GCF_000247585.1. NCBI lineage: Eukaryota > Oomycota > Peronosporomycetes > Peronosporales > Peronosporaceae > Phytophthora > Phytophthora nicotianae. The sequence continues at coordinate 3,730 of NW_008649203.1, read as the reverse complement.
CTAGGAATTGGCTGACTTGGCGCATGTAACATGCTAGATCGGGGCGAGTGCCGACCATGAGGTACATTAGACTGCCTACGACTTCTCTGTATGGAATGTCTTTCAAAGACTCCCTCTCTTCTTGGGTCTGAGGCTCCATGGCTTTCGTGAGCTGGATGCTGCGATCTGAGGGCGTCGCAGTGGGGTACGAAATGAGATGTTTATACCTATCGAGGACATTTGAGGCGTACTTTTGTTGGTGGATAAATATCGTTCGGGTTTCACGGTTCCGTTCAATGGACCAGCCGAGAATGTACTTTAAATCTGCCATTGAAAATCTCTGTTTCAGGGCCGATTTAATACGGCATACGAGGCTTACGGTGGGTGCTATGATAAGCAGATCGTCCACATAGACGGCAAAGTAGCATACTTGGCCATCAAAAGTTGCCATAAAGACACAGCTATCTTTGATCAGCTTGTGAAAGCCGAGGCTCTCAAGGAAGGCGCACAGTGTCTGATACAGAATGCGAGGCGCTTGTTTAAGGCCGCAGAGGCTCTTTAAAAGTTTGCAGACAAGATGCTCTTGACCAGCGGCAGCAAAACCTTCGGGCTGGGCCATGTATATTTCCTCGGAGAGAAAGCCATTTAGGAAAGCTGTCTTTACATCCATCTGATGAACCTCGTAGTCTAGCAATGCAGCTATGATCAGGAGAAGCCGAAGGACTTCCATCCTGATAACAGGAGAAAGGATTTCATTGTAGTCAATGCCATACTGCTGTAGGAAGCCTTTAATAACTAGGCGTGTCTTAAGCCTGTCGATTTCACCCGTATTAGTGTACTTGACAACAAAGACCCGCCGATTTTGAAGAACACGGCGGCCATGAGAAGGTGGAACCAGAAATCACGTCTCATTCTTCATGAGGGACGTAAATTCTGACTCAGCAGCAGTATGCCATTGTCTAGCGTAGCAAGACTTCATGACGGCTTTGTACGACTTAGGCTCAGGTACATACCGAATAGCAAGTAGGCTAGGTGTTTGAGTTGTAAGTTCTTTATGTTCCTGAATATCTTTCGCTGATGTAAGTTCTGTAAGGTTAACTGCTTCCTCGTATCGAGGGCGTTTGGCAGGTAGATTTGGAGGTGTTGAAGGCGTCTTCGTTACAAACGAATAGACGATTTCGTCAATGTTAGTGGCATCATTCAGTGGAGTCGGCGTCGCTGCAGATGTTATAAGGGGTGGGAGGTTAGGTCCGACCTTCGGGGGACTGCTTGGTCCGACCCTTGGGGATTGGCTAGTTCGAGTATTGGACGTGGGACTATCACCAGACGGGGCAGTACCAGCCAGATGAGCCGGTAGCAGCAATGGATCGGGTGTGTCGTCGATATTCTCAAGGGTTGGAAAGCTGTCTTCCTGAAAGACGACGTCACGGCTGTAAACTATGGCTCGTGTCGAAACGTCCATGAGACGATACCCCTTCTTGTGGCTTGGAATACCGAGGTATAGACAGAGTGTTGCTCGTGCATCTAGCTTATCCCTGTAGATGTCATTGATGTGGGCGTACGCCGCGCACCCAAAGACCTTCAGGTACTGAACGCTTGGTTTACGATTGTACCACAACTCCTACGGGCTGCATGTGTACGTGTTTTCACTGAGTGTCATGTTAAGAAATGTAATCACGTGACTAACACATTCAGCCCATAATGTCTTGGGTAGCTTTGCATCAAGTAAGAGGGCACGGACGCGTTCCATGATCGTGCGCATACGTCGCTCGGTGACACCATTTTCTTGTGGTGTGTAGGCATTTGTAAATTGCGCGTGTGCTCCATACCGCAAAAAGACTATGCGACGCAGCTTATCATACTCATTTGCATTATCAGCTTGCAGCAATTGAACATCCAAGTCCGAGGTGGATCCTGGATACTCTAGCGTATGTACATCTGAGCGAAAGATATTCAGGGCTTTCATCCTAAAGTCTTCGTAGCAAGAGTAGAGTTGGCTGCGAGCCTTGATAGGGTACGCTAACATGTAGCGCGTAAAGTCATCAATAAAGACAACAAAGTAGCGATAGCCACTGAGGCTAGGAACGGGGAGTGGCCCACAGATATCAGAATGGACTTTTTGCAAAGGTTGTGAAGCACTTTCAACACGTTTATTAGAAGGAAATGCAGCGCGGTGTGACTTCGCGTAAGTACATGCAGAGCAAAAGAAACTGTCTTTGGGAACTACGATGTTAGCGTCGAGTCCTTGGAGTGCTTGGTCTTTAGTGACTGCCTGTAAGACACGAATGTTAGGATGACCAAGTCTTTTGTGCAAGAGCATAATAGCAGTGGGCTTACCTGAGGTGGCCACGTGAGCTTCTTGCTTCTGGACAGGGGGTGGCCATGAACTGGTATAACTTCGCTGTAGCCGACTTCTTTGCTTTGACATTGAAACGTTGGTCAACTTGCACCGTGCACACAGTTCGCTGGAACGTAAAGCGGAAATCATGTTCTACGGCTGCAGTAACTGATAGAAGGTTGTAGTGCAGTTGGGGTGCATAAAGCACATCACGTAGTCTTAGCTGGCGTTGACCTCCCTTGGAATCAGCCACCTGAAGCACAACGTCACCGGCGCCTTCAATGAAGATCTCGGACTTACCACCAACCGTGATGGATCCAGTAGCAGCGGTCTTGGAAACGAACCACTCGGCATGTTGAGTGACGTGGCTGGTGCACTCGGAGTCAACAGTCCAGTTGGAGCCGAAGGTGGAGGAGGCTTGAGCCAGGCTGATGGCCGGCGGCATGGGCTTGACTACCGTGGCGACGGCGATGCGAGCGTCTTCACGACGAGACTGGTCGTAGTAACCTTCTTCACGGCGAGAAGGCTGACGTCCCTTGCTGTTATTGTCGCGGTTGCTGCCGTCACGTCCGCCGTTGTTCCGACCTCGCCCGCCTTTCTGCCAAGACCCGCGGCCACGCCCCGAATTGCTGTCACGTCGTTCGTAGGGGTGGGACCGGTTGGAGTTATCGCCGCGGAACTCAAAGTTCGCAGGCAGGGCGGTCCCGGCCTTGACAGCGCCATCTCGCAGGTCTTTCTGTAGTCTGCGGCATTGGCGAATGTCGTGGCGAGGCTTCTGGCAGTAGCTGCACACCTGCTCAGACGACACGGGATATGCCGGCGCTTGGGCTGGAGCAATGAGAGCTCGCTCGCTCTTAGTAGTGCGGCTCGCGGGGGTACCCTTCGCCAGAGTGTAGCGCGTCTCGGCCTCCATTTTGCGGATCTTGTCCTCAATGCTCGTCTTGAGCTCGTCATACGGGATGTACTTCCGGTTACCTTTCCAAATACGCAGGTCGTCCTTCCAGGACGCTGGCATAGAGTGGGACAGGTAGACAGACTTCTGGCCGTCTGTGAGAACCAATTCGGTCGCCTTGGACGCGGCTCTCATCGCGTCTTCTAGAACGAGGAAGAACTCGTTCACATCACTGCCTTCCTCATACTTGGTCTCCATGAGGAAGTGCAGGATGTAGTACGGGCCGCCATGGAATGCGGCACCCTAGTACTTCTTGCATATGGTTTGGAAGATGTCATAGGCTGTGGTGAGGTTCTTGACCAGACGAATGTGCGTGTCGTCCATCGTCTTCATCAGGAGCGACTTGGTCTGTGCCTCCATGCGACGAAGACAGCGGGACGACAGTGGCACGCGCTTCTCCTTCTTGACTCGGCGCTGGACCTTGCGCTGCGAGAACGAGCGGATTGGCGACGGTGCCTTGA
>NW_008649202.1:16047-17268 GCF_000247585.1 Phytophthora nicotianae INRA-310 | reverse complement strand
AAACTGTCTGACACATTGCCAATGACAACTGAGACGCTGGGGTGTATTTTTGAAGATATTGCAAGCTTCTAGAACGCACTAGAACAGGAGTATTGGCGGGAAATTTGCGCGCGCACAGACTTCTGGCCAGTATCAGAGTGATGGTCACTCCTGTGTCTCTACAACCACGGACCGCCTCGCCAAAAGAGTTGTATGCTCCGATAGCTCTTTGTTTAAATAGCAATTCTACGCAGTTTTGGCTTTTTTTGCTTCAAATTGATCTAATTATTTGCAAAATAGTAGTCCATACAAATTTATGTCCAGCACTGCAGTGCATCTCAAAACAGTTGAATTTTACTTCTAATTACCATGCAGGCTCCCGTTCCGGCCTTGGCATTGGCCTTGCGCAGTCTCGATCGTCACAAACGTCACTGATGTCGACGGACGCTGCATCATCATCAACACAAGGGTGGCTGGTTCGGTACTCGTGTACCATAGCCCATACCCAAAAATGACGGTGATCTATGTATTATTAGGCTGTTCAAGCCAAAGAAATTCAAATGTCCTGTAATGTGGTAATATGCACAATTTGTCGCTGGTGCACCGGCAGGACCTGATCAAGATTTGCCATATGGAGATGCACGAACGATTTTGAACATGAAGTTTCATATTGAATTCACGATTTCGAGCTCGAAATTCAACAAAACGACAGGAAAAGTTTCATTAAACCACACGAACAGTGTTCGCGCAAGCAAGATTTGTGGATATGAGACCGCGAACATTCAGAAACTTCTATATCCAGCGCTAAAGACAAAACAAAAGCGGCAAAAAAATGCTTCGCCGAGGACACGATGGCGGTACAGAGCCCTATGTCATGTCTGTCTCTCCATTCTTATAGTTGACGACATACTTGCCTCCATAGATCAATGTGCGCGACACTCGTTCGGACGATCCTGGCTAGGCAACGCATCACGAGACCATGAGGACTCAATTTATCATGGTGTAGGAGTTAGCATGGCAGTTTTAGTGTGTTACGATTGTCAAGTTGTCAAGGTCTGTGGCGATAATGGATTAGTGTTGGTGAAACACTTGAAACACTACGATCCACCGGCGGTCGACTTAGTAGTCGATTCAACTGAGGCGGTCGCTCAGTTCCCCGGATCGGCTTCGCCGACTGGATCGTCCCAACATTCGCACTACGCGTCAGCGACCTCGATGGCCGACTCAGACACCTCGGAAGGA
>NW_008649202.1:11715-12157 GCF_000247585.1 Phytophthora nicotianae INRA-310 | reverse complement strand
CAAGCCTCGCAAGTAAAGGAACAAGGAACCCCCCCCCCCCGCAAAGGAACAACCACACCCCAAGTCGATCAAGATCGACAATCTACCTGGCGCGTAGCTTGAAGAGTATCCACGCTACGCCACCCCAACCATCCCACCAAGACGAGACCAACCCAGGCCAAGCCTCTCATCGAGTCCACCAGAGGAGTGTAGCCAGCTCCGCCGACGGGTACACAAGGTGAGCCCTCAGCAACCCCACGGTTATCGGAGTACCCCCTCCGTCAGTCGGCAGTCCAGGAGACTGTGTGTCCGAGTGGATCGCAACGTGATTTTGTGAATCCCACTCCACCACAATGTTGCGCGTGCCCGGATCTTCTGGTGGCTCGGGATATCACCGTGAGTCTCAAGAAGATTAAGAGGTGCCAATCAAGTTGGAATCAGGGATGGAGGCGTCATCGGAAGC
>NW_008649202.1:5285-7604 GCF_000247585.1 Phytophthora nicotianae INRA-310 | reverse complement strand
GCTGCGGTTCGTCAAATACGTACTCGGGAGCCGGTAAACAATTCACTACACTATTTGTCGTAGAATCGTTTAGAGTATCTGTATTTTTCTGCCGTAATAAGGCTAGCTCCGATTCCTCTCTTAGTTCGCTATTTAACGTTGTTTCTTGTTCGCTCGCAAACAATTCAATGCATTCACCGTCTCTTTGAGGAAGTTCTGACAGCGACCGCCACAGTTTGTGTAAAAAATCTCTGAAAAGCAAAAGTGTGGGTTGGTTGGATCGGGAGCTATCCTCGGCGTTCCGCGTATGTCATGAGGCGTCGACCGTAGTTTGATATAACCTTCTGAATCTATCCTTTCCCAATACTTATTGCCAGAATTGGTCCCTTTGATAGTATTCACTATCTCGTACCTTTCGGCAATAGTAGCCCGGGTTGTCTCGTCGAAAAGTGAATCTCGCGAACGCGCCATGTACGCATCTTCTGTCTTCTCTATCCGAATCCCTTCAGAACGAGTTTTCATTGTTGAGTTCCCTATCAGACGCCTCAACTCTGTAATACCTCATCCTATGGCGCATTACTTTCACTCTTGACACTTTCCTCAATTTACTCTACAAACGTAACTCTCGTAGAAGTATGTATTTGGCCTCCTGTGCACTAACTTCTCTAATCGACAGTGTTGCGTTCGCAACGCGCTTCATAATAGCGTAATTAAGCAAATTCGGATCACAACGCTTCACGGCTGCGCCAATAAATTTCTTAAACTTGAGAGTATCAGGCTCGGCCTTGCTTACGTATGCGGCCGTGTACTCGGCTGCTCCGTACGCGTTCCCAATGAGCTGAATATCCATGTCCGCCCACCAAACTGAGAGAAGTGTAGGGCAGTATTTTTTATTGTAGCACAGTCCATCTTTAATTGCATCTGTATCAACTGAACGCCGTCAATGGATCTCTGTTTTTTTTCTTGAAAGTCCTATAGGTAACCAAACCTACAGTCGTTTCCTGATTTTTGACAAGATGACTGAGACGAGCAAACATGCTGTTGCAACACGAGCTAGATCACAATCCCAATCTGGCCTTCCCGGCGAGGGTGGCCTAGCTGAAAGAATATCAAAATTTGCTTCACGTTCTCTTACACAAATTCTGCATTTACAGACTTTCAGCTCTGCAGTACTCTTCGTCAAGACGGAATCTATATTGTCAATGTAGGAAGCTAACCTTGTGCGCCCAAACACTGATCTGACAGTATCAGTACATCTGGGGCGTCTCGGACCCATAACAAGGCGTGTATGTGCGGAGAACCCCGCTGTTGAAATTCTAAGCGCCAGAAATAACCAATTATATCATCTAGAGATTTCGCTTTGCCACAAAGCATATTGTCAAAAAATGCTCTGAATCGCCTATCCAAATGCCGAGCCGTGATATCAGGATTTGCAGTCAGATACCTGCGTCTTTGCTGACTGGACAACGATCGAGCTTTTTCTAGCCTTAGTGCTGGATCACAGGCGTGAAAGAAGTCTGGACAGATTGGGTCAGCAGCACTAAGAGTTAGAAAAACACGTAGGCCACCGCGATGGCAAAACACAGTTCCCTAACATGGTCATTAGGTCATCTCTGACATTGGCCCAGTATAGTCCGCTTTACGAACGCCTCGACAATAAGGTTTTAAAGACTCTAGTAGTTCCATCGTAGCATCGATATCCTTTCTTATACTTTCTGAGCAACCCTCAACGGATGTACATCTCGGTCTGTCATTATTTGGGCAGGACCAACCATGCGAACCAGGCCGTCTATCTGTCTACGTTGAATGAGGTTCAAGCAGAAAAACTTTATGTTACAGTGTGTTACAAAACTCCGATCCTGCCATTTCATGGTGAGGGCACAGTATTATGCGAGTTTGTATTCGTGCGTTCGATTTTCTACATCGACCAAAGGATGCATTCCCCCTTCTCCGTTTGAAAAAATGGTAGGAAAACAGTTCTGCATTAACATTGTCGTGGTGTATTCATTAATTCGATTCTCCCAACGTATTAACTCGCCCACGGGGTATATTGTTTTTCCTGCTACACTATTCGCCGCAATAATATTGTTTTTGCTTCGGTTTGCGTGTTGGATTGATCAGCTTGTAGCTCAATCGATTTCTCGCCGTCAAAATGTTCTTCAGTGGAATTTCTTTCCCGACTATCGTCGGCCATCTTACCAGTTTGGTTTATAACTGGAGGCCATTTTCATTGTAGGCCGCACCCTCAGATGGTCGACCTTGTTGATCTCGCATCATCCAAAGCTCATTTTCTTCTTCCTGTGTGAGTTCAATGCTAGTCATTGACGCATCAGGGTCTGA
>NW_008649202.1:2715-3215 GCF_000247585.1 Phytophthora nicotianae INRA-310 | reverse complement strand
TTGTGCTATTGGTGGCTAGGACGATTGAGAAAAACTTGCTAATCACTGGAAGACAACGGATGAGGGCGCTATTTCACGAGAGTACTTTGGCTCAGTGCTGTCTAGAGACCGATTCATGGAGATTTCACGCAATCTTCATTTCAACTCGCACAACGACACCAGAGCTCAAATAGACCGTGCCTGGAAGATCCGCAAGTTGGTAGAAGTCCTGCAGCGCACCTTTCTTCGTGGATACGTTGCGCCATCACACTAGGCGTTCGACGAAGCAGGCTTACCCAGTCGATTGTCCTTCAATAAAATGCGCGTTTACATAAAGGACAAGCCCCACTAATGGGGCACCAATATCTTTACGTTATGCAGCGCAGTCACAGGGTACTGCATCAGGTCCGATTTTTTAAGCGGCTTTTTACTATCGTGCGTTATGCAGTTTTGTCTAACATTTTTGGTGTCTTTTGTGCTGCACATATGCAGGTTTGAAGTATATTGCGGCAAGAAACAGC
>NW_008649202.1:0-680 GCF_000247585.1 Phytophthora nicotianae INRA-310 | reverse complement strand
CCCCCCCCCCGCAAAGGAACAACCACACCCCAAGTCGATCAAGATCGACAATCTACCTGGCGCGTAGCCTGAAGAGTATCCATGCTACGCCATTCCAACCATATCTTCCGGTGCGTTCTCCCCCATGCGTTGTCGGTCCCTTCTTCATTGCTAACCCACGTCCCCGTAGACAGCAGCGCTTTGGTCGACCTCACGTCTTCGCCTTGCTCTTCTCCTCGTTCTGCCGCTCGTAGAAGCCCTGCCACCGTGTCGACCGTTGAGCTAGCGGATCCTTTGCTGGACCTTGCTGGTGTGCGGGCCTCGCTGAGTGCACTGCAGCAGGCTATCGATCAGATCGAGGCACTGCGTGATCTTCGCTCAGATCTGCGCCGCGAATTTCTGGCTACGCGATGCCGCGCGGAGGACTTGGATCGTCAGTTCGCGGACGCGGCTAATGCTGCTTCGCCATACGTACTCTTCTGTCAGCACAAGTACGAGGTCGTCAATCACCAGCTGAATTCTACTCGTGAGAAGCTCGCCGAGTGCCTGAATGCACTACAAGAGCGGATGGACAACTCTCGCGAGTTTGAGGGTTGGCGTCTTCGATATCACGATCTGCAGCTCCGCTACAACGAAGCCGTGTCTGAGTTTCAAGATCGGATCTCCACCCTGAAGGCACAGCTGGCTGCTGCCTCTTCCTT
>NW_008649201.1:16350-17067 GCF_000247585.1 Phytophthora nicotianae INRA-310 | reverse complement strand
CAGAAGAACACTGATACTGACTTGGTATCAGCGGTGACGACGCGTAAATAAGCGTCTCGTTCCTGGGACGAAACGGCGAACAAGGACAACGTGTATGTGCAGGTCACAGACACCGCGAAGAAGAACGACAGCAATGTGGGTGTGCCGGGCACAGTCACCGCGAAAGACAACGACACGTCTGTGCGGGGCACAGACAACGCGCAAGTTAGACCTGCAGCGGAGGAGTCGTGTTGAATGTAAGCCATTCAACACGCAAGCACTGGACTTTGTCCAGCGCCGACAAGCCGTCATACGGTTTGTCCAGGACGCGATAGCAGCTTCTGTGGATAGACAGAAGCTGAATGCAGACAATGTCGGCAGAAACAACACAAATGAATTCAAAAAGGGTTCATTAATTCTGTCAGCAACACAGAACCTGCCTATACGTGCAGTTTCGGATTTCGGAGCAAATAACCTTGCTCCGCGCTTCGTCGGTCCGTTCAAGGTGCTTGAACGGTATGGCAACGCGTATACGTTGGACATACCGTCCAACATGCGCCTCCATCCGACATTTTATGTCGGGTGCCTGAAGCCTTACCGGCAACACGAGTCATCTAGTGTCGATGACTCGACGAGGACCACGAAGCAGCGTGAGCCTGCTTCTCGAGCGCAACGACGCGGTTAGACAGCCTCGCCAGCTTCGACCCAAGTTCGACTTGGATGTCGGAAGCGGTCTGA
>NW_008649201.1:13965-14644 GCF_000247585.1 Phytophthora nicotianae INRA-310 | reverse complement strand
GACACGACCTGGATTTAGGTCGGGTAGTTTATTTAGGCCTAAATTCAAACCTACGGCCACAGCCTGTTATTAGCTTCACTTGCCAGTTTTACGCATTCATGGGTCAACGAATGGCCAAAATAGTTTGTCCCGAATTTCAAGCACCAAGTACCCCTAGAAAATGATGATTTTCCATACAGGATAGTTAGATATAAGGGGAAACTTTCGGCCATAGCGTCCGAATTTGCGGTCAGAATTGACAAGTTCGGACACCTTATACCTGATATTCTACAGCATAAACGCAAAAGACCACTTTACTACTACTACTACTACTAGTACTACTACTACTACTACTACTACTACAAGAAATATATATTAGAGATTCAATTACGGTGTGTTGAATTTACTTAGTACAACATAAGTATCTGTAGGTAGTACCCTTATTCTGCAGGCCCCGCCAAGACACGAGAACACCAATGGAGAACAACATGTTCTGGTACTATGGAATACAAGATACTACTAGTAGTATATAGAAAAGAGAAAAAATAGCTCCAATAAGCCACACTTTTTTGGCATCCAGCACAAGCCCCAAACTTCATTCGAGAGGCCCAACGCCAAGTGGTATAGAACGAATCAGATTGCAGGAAGCATTATATGCCCATTTGATGGGGTGTAAAATTATATTTTCCAGATATTTTTC
>NW_008649201.1:9339-10725 GCF_000247585.1 Phytophthora nicotianae INRA-310 | reverse complement strand
CGTCGCTGATACGTACGCTGCTTGATGAGGGATACCTCACACAGCGTTCAAGACGTATAAAGCTTCAGCTTACGACAACAAAATGCAGCGCATAAAGCACACTCTCATCTTCATCAATGAGCAGACGTATCAGTTCGAAAGCATGTACGGTATGGTTCACATAGATGAAAAGTGGCTTAACGAGAACATCGATGAGCGTACCTTCTTGATTCTCCCCGACGAAGAACTGCCAGAGTGTCACCGCCGAAGCAAAGCGATTCGTCCCCAAGACGATGTTTCTGGCTTGGGCTTTGCTGTCAGTTCGGAGCGGTTGTACGGCGTCCGCCCTAAGTTTCCTTTGATTCTACATTTAGGTGCCCCATCGGCGATTCCAAGTGTTACACTCTCCCTGTAGCGGTCCCCAATGCGCTTGATACCGTGCCAATGACAGCCATAATACTCGGCGAGCTCGGTAAAATGTGCCATGAGCCACTTTGCCGCCTTTGCAACGAAAAAGGAAATCGTTAACGATTACACGCCTATGGGTATCGGTTAAATTGCCATGGGAAGAGTCTAAGTTGTGTAGCGCGCGAAGTTGAGACTCAGTGGGATATTGAAAACTGAATGTGTCGTAGTTGGTTGTGCAAACCCCTTAGAATCCGTCAATTATGAACCAACGAACGCACACCAAACATAGCAACCCTCCGAATGTAAATGAGATCTGCTACGTTTTGGTCATGGGCACCTAAGTAAAGAATCTGCGACCTATTGGCGTAATAATAGTGCTGCTACCAGTGTTGAGAACAGGTATTGGCGTATATGACAGATCGCGAGAGGCAGAGAAAAGTGAGCGCTTTGACACGTGACTTAATTCTCGAAAGAAAACGATGCACCACAAGTGAAACTGCAAGGATGCCCGAGATTATTATATTCCACACGGTGAACGGTGCGCCTGCTGATCAGGCCCTGCTCTCCTGACCGCATCCCCTGGGGCCAGGATTTGCTCGGCGGACTTATTTCTGATTCCAGTTTGGTGGCCGCATATAGCGTTCACTATCCCTTGCTTGCCAGTGATCTCATTGGGCCAATTTGGCCAAATCCACCTTTTATTTAGGATAAGTAAGACCTTAGGTGTCTAGTTTGCAACCGCGTCGCGACGATTGTTGTGGTGTCAGAAACTAATGTTTCACCTACTAGTTGTGAACGTTTTTAGTAGTCAATCACCTAGCGAAGCCACCGGAGTAGAGTGTCAGAAGATCAGTATGGCACGACATATAAGCATTTGTATGATATACCTTGAAAAAATTATGCGCATGGCTCCACCAACTTTGCCATTGATTGATCAATCGCCACGCGGATTTTACTTCGAAATCCCGTTGCACTGTATATGTCTTGGGAATGCACCAA
>NW_008649201.1:4218-6504 GCF_000247585.1 Phytophthora nicotianae INRA-310 | reverse complement strand
GGAAAACAAAAGAGCCAAGGCAACACCAGTGGCAACTTTTAAGAAGTTTTTAAAAACTGAGAATGTAAGTGATGAGTACGTACACATTTGCATTTCTATCCGACCAGTTGGCTTCGTGTGGGCGTGCGGTCGACATTGACTTTGATTATGACAAGCGTTTTCTGAGAGGCGAAAGCAGAACACTACCATTGAAAGAAGATAATCGAGATGAAGCTGAGGAGCGCGGAATCTCCCAAGTCGCACAGAAAATCGCAGACAAAACAAAGCAGTTGGGCAAGAAGACCGAGGAAATATGGAAGCGCATCCAAGCGTGGTACTTCGCGAAGGAGGCGCCAAAACTCAAGCGCAGATTTGAGGAGCTGCTTGATGAGGGCAAATCTTATGCCGAAGTCGAGGCTCAATGGAGCAGTCTCTTATGGAGTGGCTGGTGGTCAACACCACCTGGGTTCAAGAGATTCCTTAGACAGTATGATGATTTTCTGAGGGAAAATAAGCGCTTCGATCTCGTAAAAAAAACGAATTAATGATGAAAGCCGTGATTACCCTGTCGTGAAAGCATCAATAAAACGATGCGTTTGCTTCTGGCAGTGTTTTAGTGGCATCAGTCACTCATACATTACATCTGATAAAATGCCCTAACTGTCGAATGTGTGTGGCTTCTACATATGCAAGCCTCGCCCTCAATAACGTTATTGTTGATAAAATGCCGAGATGTATGTGAGTGGGGCTCCAAGATAGATTTGGTGTTTCTTAGTTAATTAGTTCACTTTATTTGTTTGACATATGCTTTTAATTAAGCAAACTTTGTGTTCCGCGTGATACCAAGGTAAGTGCAAGAACTAGCTCTTGGGCAATGCGAGCAAAACTAGAAACCGAGCTCGCTATCTCAGGCATCCATCGATCTCATAGAATAAGCGACGGTTGAACCTAATGTCGTAATTTCGTTGATCGCCACGAAAATCACAGCGAACACATAGTATGTATGTAAACATAAGAAAAAAAATTCAACGTATACCACGAAGAATCGGGCATGCTGCAGCGTATTCAACCAGCTTCCAATACCAAATAGAACTTTTTGACATCAATCCCACCAAAAAATAATAGTGGACGAGGGCGGGGGGGGGTCTGGTAGTACTGAGTAAAATCTCTATATGATTTGGTATAACGTCTGCGACTTACACTAGATGCCGAATGATCAAAGGTATGGCTCACCCCATCGTTGGAGCGCTAGTGTTTGCAAGCATACGTTGAGCTGGACCGAGCCCGAGTTGCAATATATTCACGCTTGCTTCTTCGTCGAAGCACGTACCAGAGTTCAGCTTGAAATAGTGACCACGCTATACAGACGCGCTGCTTGTTTTGGTTTACTTGGAGCATCTACCGCCTTAGAGTATCGTGTGTGTACAAATCAGAGAAGTCGTAAACTCTTCTTGAGTCTGCCGAACTGCAGCCACAAGCTTCAGCAAGAACTTTCTGTTGCACACAACTAAATATCCTTAACAGCACACATACAAAAGTGTTTTGAGACCGCCCAAAGCAACAGGAGTTAAGAAATGAGCTATCAGTGACTATACCAATTTCTAATTTTTCGTACACTGCACAAAATATAATTGGAGAATACTATTTGCGTTGGTCATCATCGATCGCAAACTGTTAGTCTAATCATTTTACTCTGAAATGTTTACCGGCATACTTGCACATGCAATACTTCTGAAGTACAACGCAACAGTTGTTTGTGAAACACTGATTGGGTTAACCCTTTTGCAACTTGGCCCTCACTAAGTTAGCGGGTGGTATTCATACTAGCAAGTCCATTAAACGGTCCAATGTTACCTCTACTAAACATCATTTACAACCACCACTTCATTGGATCCCACAATTTTGTTGCACTTCGGTTTGTTTAGTCTGATTGTGATTAATAATATGAACATGTACCTACAGACGTGCGCATTGCAAATTGAGCTTGATCTTGACTCGTATCTTTTAAACTCACATTTGGCGATTTACTAGAAAATATACCAATGATATACCATATTACATGCGTTTGTGAGTTCTTAGTGTGAGTCGTGCAAGTCCACTAGAATAGCTCCTTGGTACATGTATCATTATCAACACACCGCCAGGTATCACTGGTTTCTTGCTGTCTTCCGGTTTCCACTTAGATCCGTCCGTTGTTTTGAAAACGGATAAGTACCCGCCGATTCCAAACTGCACAATAGGTGAAGTAAGTCGCGGCGTCATAAGCCAAACGGGCGCAGTTCGAGGAACTGGTGGTGGCCAAGCTCG
>NW_008649201.1:0-2403 GCF_000247585.1 Phytophthora nicotianae INRA-310 | reverse complement strand
AACCTACTCTACTCCCGCATCGGTGCATGTAACAGCCTCTTCACTATGATACATTCAACTTGACTGCCGCTGCGTCAGTGGCTAGGAAAGGGTGATAAAAGCAACTAGCAGATGCTGCGGCTGCGAAGCAGGCGCAGGAGATGCGTCGTCAGGTATCCTCCGTAGGTTTGCTAAATTTCAGAGCTTCATCGGGCAAAGCACGACTTTGTGTTTTTTTAACCAATAAAACAGTACGAGGTTAGATGAGTCCTGTAAGCCAGCCGGAGCAATACAAAGATATGCGTAACGCCACTAATTAGGCAAGTCAACATTGTATCACTTGCATATTTTGCATTTACCCTACAAGAGCAATGGGCTTAGCGAAACTAGAGTATGGAAAACAAAAGAGCCAAGGCAACACCAGTGGCAACTTTTAAGAAGTTTTTAAAAACTGAGAATGTAAGTGATGAGTACGTACACATTTGCATTTGACGTGATGAGACTGGAAAGTGTTTCATATCAGTGATGAATATGTTTGGTATGTATCTTGCATTTAATGAGGGCAAAAAAGGCAAGCCGTTGGCTCGAAACACTTCAATGCAATACTACCGGAAAGTTAAACTATGGCTACTCGAACAGTTCCCTCAACACAGACCCGCACTTGAGGCTCGGTTGCTTAAATGGGGAAAACACTTGACAAGTTTTGAATGAAGCGAGATGGTGGTGGCTTCATCACCAAGGCCCCACAATGCTCAAAGGGCGATTAAAAAGAATGCTTATGTACTTTTATGTTAACGCTAGTTGTCCAAGTGACTATCAAAACGCTGCCTTACTCTGCCTGCTGTGGTATCTGTTCGGCCAAGCGTCCGACCTTGCGCTGTTCCGGAAGCAGAACTTGTCCATCGACGCGGGAAAGGTGATTCGTTCGCTTCATCCGTATGAAGGCATTCGAAGACCAGGGCCTCTCGATGTTCCCTGACTCGGACTCCGCCACGTGCCCCCTCCTCCCTGTCGCAGTGGCACTTCTCACCCTGGTAGTCCCGTCCGCAAACATTATAGACAACCTGGCCGAACAGCCAAGTCCTACCGCAATCGAGCAGGACCCGGGCGTGCCGTTGCTGGAGATGTTGGACCACCCGACCACGACGGAAGAACTTGCTGCTCCAACTAATTCTGACTTGGACACGACCCCGACCACATTCCCCGTGTGAACCACGTACAGGTACGCATCGCCAAGCCGCCTGGTGTGGAGGCTGCTCTGACACCCCGCTCGTTTCGTCAGGGCGGCGCTCAGCACACGAACACTTGTGGTCAGCTCACGGCTCCCTGGTACTTCGAGCGGGGCGCCTGGAACTTGACTACAACAAATAAAGGTTTCAACTACATCTTCAACATCAGCACAGAGGACCACAAAATCAGCAACATACTCAGCGGCCACGGGGCTGAAGCACATGTGATTCTCCAGAAGCTTAAGTCCTTCGACTCGCAGACGCGTACCAAAGTCGAAGCTGCTCAGAGTATCCTCTTCGTTACCAGCCAAGACCTTGGCACATTGTCAACCAGTTCGTCCTTGATGTTCTTACCGTGTGTGTGTTGCGTCACTATCATTTGTAGCAGCTTTGCGCTGTGAGAGAGTGGTAAACCGAGGAAAGAACACTTGTGTAGTTGATAGCAAAACTCAGAATACATTCACAGCTTAAGCCGTCACGTGCCGAGCACGTGGTAGGAAATCATCAAGCATAAACCCTCCTTTGACCGCACAAGCTATCCATCGAGCTTACGAGCCTATTCCCAGCTATACCAGGACACGACCATGACATGAATGACTAAGCGATCGACTGGTTGACCTTCTGTTGGAAACTCTCATACTCCTCCTCACTCATGCTCGATGATCTCTCTTTGCGACCAAATCGCTCCGCAGGCGCGCACCAGCAACTACTTTAACTACTTCCTCAACACCAAGCACCTGCCGCAGCATCTCGAACCGCTGAGGTCCCAGCGCCTTGGTGAACATATCCGCTATATTTTCAGCTGTAGGAACATAGTTCAGTGTCAGCTCGTTACTTTCTACAAGCTCGGCAATCTTGTGACTCATCTTCGCGAGCCGCTTGACACCATCGTAATTTTCAACATTTGTGCACACTTTGATCGTGCTCTGATTATCACTGTGTAACTCGGGCATCAAAGGCTTCATGCCAATCTCCTTGAGCAACTCCTGTGCCCAAAGTAGATCCTCCACACACACACACACACTGGTCGCAACCAGCCCAGACTTGCACGTATCATCCGTAACACTGCTTTGCGTACGACTCTTAAAGCCAAAACTATAGATCCCACAATTTTGTTGCACTTCGGTTTGTTTAGTCTGATTGTGATTAATAATATGAACATGTACCTACAGACGTGCGCATTGCAAATTGAGCT
>NW_008649200.1:14630-17180 GCF_000247585.1 Phytophthora nicotianae INRA-310 | reverse complement strand
CGCATAATGAAAGCAAAATGCTTTGTATTGTTTTTATTATGTTGTTTTAAACAATCCTCGTCAACAGTCATTGTGTGTTCCACACAAGTTAGGACAGAATTCAAATTATCCCGCCGCTATCTGCAACTCCAGTCGTACGCATCTTCGGGCATGAGCGAGGGGCGTCTGCAGCACTTGCTGCAGCCCATCCGGTACGTTCTCCTTCTTCTCCGCCCTCTCGTCTCCCTTCTTCATCCTCTTCTCTCTCCAGGGACTTGAGCAAGAATTGGAACATCGATTTGGCCTCGGAACTCGAGGAATACATGGACAAACTCGAGAACCTCAACATTGCGTTCGATCCCGAGGACGGCGCTAGCATCGCGAACGGAGAAGAACCTGGCGTCATGAATTTCGCAGAGGCAGCGCTGCTAATTCAGGGCACGAGCGTCATTTACAGTCGCAAAGTCGAGTATTTACATGCTCTAGTGTATCAAACACTGGCACATCTGTCCAAACCGGACGATAAGCAGCAGAACCAACAGAATGGAGACACTGGAGAGGAGCAGGGCGAAGAGGACGACGAAGATGCAGAAGCTAGTGTGTTTAATAACCCTTTGCCGCTGTATGACGAGTTGGAGGAGGCTAAGTCGACGCATATTACACTTAAGAGGGCGAAAGAGGAGGGCGAGGATACCGAAAATGACCGACGGAGGAAGAGAAAAGAGGCTAAGGCTCTTAACAAAAGCAAGAACAACATTCAGGCGTCTATAGCGCTCATGGGGTCGCTTGTACCGGACGAGAGAGACCACGGAGAGACGTTTAAATTGCTGTCGTGCAACTTACACTCAACTGGTGTGTTGCTGCTGGACGAAGCGAGTAAAAAATATCTAAAACCAGGGCAATACACTGCTGGAGACCAGTCTCTTGCGTTTGGAGAGACTCCAGGACGGCAAGGAGGCATGTGGGTCGCTGCAGATGGCGAGAATCCGGCCACAACATTGAATTTCGACGATATGGATGTCAACGACGACGACGAACATGAAAACGCCTTCGTTGATCAACCAGACTATGAATATGATTCAGGAGAGCCTGTACAAGACGTTCCGATGGACGAAACAGTGGAAAATACGCAGCAACTGGAGCAAACTACCGACTCTCGTCCTGCTACACGGTCAGTGACTGCATTGTCTACAGTTGAGAAGGATCCTTGGGCCCCTGTGGACGCTTACGACGCCAGTACTGCAGTCGCTCGGCCATTCAAGAAAGGTCGGTCATACCCTCGTGTTCCAGCTTACAAGAAGAAGAAGACTGGCCCTGCAGCTCTTAGCAACAAGGACGGCGCTGTGGGAATGGACGATGAAGTAGAACAAGACGGATTGTCGGATCCTGCGTTCCAAGACCGCTTCTTTATGAGCTCGACCGGCCCGCAGTGGGCTTCGTGGGTTTGGTCCGAAACAGCGAGTGAAAATCCACTCGAGAAGACTTGCAAACGCACATTTTGCAAAGCTCCTTTGCTTGTAAAAACGTGCGATGCATTGTGGCAACGGGAGGCGAAATGGAGAAGCATCATGCGTCGTTGTGAAGCTCGTGAGAAGCAGAGCGCTCAAGCTATGCTGCTGCGTGAACAGGCCATGGAAGAGGAGGAGGCAGACAACGATCAGATGCAGGCTTTGACGCTGTCAACAGCTACTGCTCGACTGGATATGGCGTTCCGGAACGATGCGAATGACAATGAAGAGGAGGATAGCAATGGAGATAACGACTATGACGGTGGATTTGATGGCGATTGGGACCAAGGTGATTTTGATGACCCTATGAGCTCCTATGAGGCTGTGGATACTTCCGGTGGGCCGCTAACGTACGAGGAAATCTGCAGACAACACTTGGCGTCCTTCATGTCGGGCACCGAGAAGTATGTGCGTGAGACAGACCTTAGTAAAAAGGTCAGTGATTGGCAGGATAAGCTGTCGCCGCTGTTGAAGCAACAGGATACTCGCCCTCCGTTTGATATTCACCAGTATGGCCGAGAAATTATCGGTCGTCTGGAAGAAGAACAGAAGAATTCCAGTCTTGAAAAGCACACAAAAACTACGAAAAAGGCCCAAAACAAACGCGCGAGACTGGCAACAGAAGAAGAAGAGACTGAAACTGTGCCATTCGAGACACTGGTGGATGGCAAAAGTCAATTTGAAGTGTGTCGACTCTTTTTGGCGTCGTTGCAACTGGCGAATAGTGGAAATGTGGCGCTTTCTCATGCTCGTACGGCGGCAGAACACGGACAAGTGCCCTTCGAGATGCAACTGCTTAGCACCGCCAACGTTTTCGAAGCACTGCAAGCGTAATATATATAT
This sequence comes from Phytophthora nicotianae INRA-310, assembly GCF_000247585.1. Lineage (NCBI taxonomy): Eukaryota > Oomycota > Peronosporomycetes > Peronosporales > Peronosporaceae > Phytophthora > Phytophthora nicotianae. The sequence continues at coordinate 14,850 of NW_008649200.1, read as the reverse complement.
CAAATGCATACAAAAGTTTTTTTGGTGTCAAAATAGTTGAAATTATTGCCTCCTTTTCATAATGCTAAGTTTTTATTATAAATATTTGCTCACGCGGTTAGTGGCGCGAAAACACCTTCGGTAAGACTGAAGTGGTCTCGAAGAATTGGTAGAGCGTTCTCCCATTCGTCCTCCTTGATCAGCATGAAGTCCTAGAAAACACAACGGCATGTTAACGTTT
>NW_008649200.1:11371-12590 GCF_000247585.1 Phytophthora nicotianae INRA-310 | reverse complement strand
GAGTGGGCGTCGGCTATCGAGATTCTGTCGCGTGTGGACGGAAGCGCAGAGAGCATCGCGTCCATCAGAGCGCTTATTGACGGCGTGGTGGAGAGCGCGGCAACCGACTTGTGAGATGGAGAACGTTAAGGCGGAATTTCTTTTTTTTGAATGATTTAGTTTACGAGCTTTTGCGAATTGAAGTCAGTTTTATTTACTTCCATTGGTCTGACAAGTATACATTTTAAGTCCTTTCCCCTCTCCTGTTATTTTATTTCTCCAAGCCGCAACAGTAGAGTAAGCAGAAATCACTGGCGTTACTCTGGAGGGATTCTGCTGGGAAACGAAGACAATGATGTGGACCATCATCTTCAGCACCTTGTGAAGTGTAAACGACTCGTAATCACTTGTCTGGCTTCGCGTGTTGTGGAAAAATTGTCGACAGATAAAATGCTGGCATTACTCAGCGTGAAATGTTAGGGCTTGAAAATTATGTAACGTTGTTTGTGGTATCGGGAAGCTGCCACGCTGAGTAGATGGAATTTCGGATTTGAAGCGCACGAAACCTTGTGCCATGGAGAAAACATGAAATTACGGTCGTTGGCATCAAATTCATCTAGATGAGAGTAACATTACCCCACGAATTCGACATCGATACGTTGTCTCCTTTGGTGACGAACTGTTCTCTGAAATATTTTCAGAGTTAGGGGGAGGGGCCGAGAAATAATAGTTATTCATGAACTAGATATCCGATACCTGTGCTACATTAATAAACTATACAAACGTTTCCAGTGTCGTCACCTTCGCGGTTAAATAAGCCTACTTTAGTATGGGATGTTACACCAACAATTTAGAGAAACAAATACCTTTCTGAAGTGCTGAAAAGTAAAGGAGGTAAAGTTTTACACGAGCCCCGGACGAGTCTGATTGACTTTGTTTTCCACCTCGCAAGGCTTTTACATCACATGGGCTTTGTTAAGGTTAGAGCTCGTCATACTTTCTTCTTTTATTGTGTTCTCTCTGTAAAATAATATTAAAGAAACACTGTACTTGTAATTCTATTATATCTTATCAAATGACTGGTTACGGCAGTTAGATACTGTGTCTAAGACTACCATATACAAACTTTAGCATAATACCTTATCGTTCCCACTACAGATTTCCCCGGCAAATCCACAAAGGTGGGACCAATAAATCGTCCGAGTTTACAAAGTTTACACAGGAAATCTGATCCAGGAAA
>NW_008649200.1:7319-8736 GCF_000247585.1 Phytophthora nicotianae INRA-310 | reverse complement strand
TTGTGGTCGCACAATGGCTGCACTCATTGACCCGACAACACTACAATGTTTTAACGTGTTTTATATTCGTAGCCATAAGCTATCTTTAATTATTTTAAAGCTCATGTCCATAATACCGACGTGTTGACTGGTCTTGGCGTTTCGACTCATTTAATACCGCATGCGGCTTGGACCACGAACGTTTGGCGTGACAAGCACTAGCTTATTGTGGGTTGAATTATCGATACTATTGAGTCTAACTTTAATCGCCCTCGCCTTCGGCACCGTGAACATCATACACACCAACGCCAAAACTGAACGTAAGGCTCGCGACGAGCAATAAGATCGCGTGAATCAGCGTCTAGGCAGTGGACCTCTACTAGTTTGACATTCGTACGCGTCCCTAGTAGCGTGACCACGAGAATCACGATGTCCGCGGTAAAATCAACAACCTCTAATCCCTGCAACCCATAATGGCGTGGTCGTCGTCCTGGGCGTCAACGCGTTTCGGCATCGCGGCTATCACAACCAAGGCTGTTAAGAGGGGAACGACGCTCATGTCAAGCGGTGCGTTTGTAGGCATTGACATGCCTACAAATACCAAGCTCACTGCGGGCTTTGACTCTCTTATGCACCACGAAGCACTCGCGTGTGGTCAGTGCTCGGTCACTACCGGCTTGTTTGGCAGACAAACGAACCGACAGTGACCACATTATGGCGGTTTCGCTGCTGGAGGTAAACAGGACCCCGATAATCGCTCTTCAGCACCGCGAGTACAGGTTATTGATTCATAACACGATATTATTACTTTACTTTTAGAATCCGTATAATTTCTGAAACTGCACAGACGACGTAAGGTTGGGTACGACTACATACGAGTACTGGCAGCTTTGACTAAATTCGAATGCTATACCCCAACAATTGGCACCATATTAGCCATGGTGACAGCACCAAACATGAAAGTGTATGGATTGGCAGTGGTATAGAATGGTAGCGTCCTTTGGAAAGCACGAGTCGAATTTCAAGGGTTACGCGTTAGTTATCGGTGAACCGCATCAAACTTGGCTAGACGGTGGTGCTCCAACTCTACGCCTCGTGAGTACTAGCACGAAAGATGAGGTTTTGCATTGATTGAGATTGACTCTTGGACCGTCCGGACTCGATGATGCAACATGCGCCGTGTGCGACTGCGGTAAGCTGCGTCAAGACTATGATTTCAATTGGCGACGATCGAGACCGCATAGAGCGGATGCAACTACTGCTGTCCAGCACCGACGAGCACTTGCCAGCACAACTGACAGACGAGTACGACTGCTCGGATCTGTTCGCTTGTTTAGGTGGAATGCTGCTGTCAAAACGAGGTGTTCATCCAGCTGGCTACATTCAAGTGTGTAAAGAATGCAATGTCAGTTTGGTGAAGCAGTTGGTGCCAAAATTT
>NW_008649200.1:4932-5384 GCF_000247585.1 Phytophthora nicotianae INRA-310 | reverse complement strand
CGTCAGCAACGTCGGGGTTCGAGCTGACCCCGACAAGGTGAAGGCCATTGCAACGTGGCCGACAAGAGGCATCTGGTGCATGAACCATCATCTGAGCTCACGGTATTTGGTTTCGGTGACGCGATCAGTGCTACAAGCTCAGTGGAACCGGATGAGAGCAAAGAAGAAGCCAAGACGCTTGAGTCTGTAGAAGCTTCTGAGCCTGCTTCTAATGGACATGCGTCTAATGGACATGCGTCTCCATTGCCGACACCGTCTGCCTCTCCTCGCTTAAGCACTGGAAGGCTGGCTCGTATGACCACTGTGTCTCCATTGCATGGGTCGCCTAAGAGTGAAAATGACGGCGTTGCTGCGTTCGAAGACACGCGATTCTGCGCGCTGTGCTTCATGATTGGAGATAACTCGGCATGTGGACGCTTGTTGTACACTGAAGCGGAGACGTGGGTGCATGT
>NW_008649200.1:0-4032 GCF_000247585.1 Phytophthora nicotianae INRA-310 | reverse complement strand
ATAGGGTGCTCAGCCTGCCGCGGCTTCGGATAACCTATGCATCCGATAACCGAATACCACCGATGGAATGGCGGGCACAACGAGCTCCAAACTCGTGTGGTAGGGAACGACGGTAGCGTTTCAAATGACCACGGGCAATGTCGGTAGCGATACTGTGGGTAAGATGGCCACAACGACCGCTGGATTCGTGTAGTTCAGTGTGCCCGATGTTGGAAAGCTCGTTTGGGTCTTCAATGGCCTCGAGCAGCGATAGTAGTGCGGCCACGGGTGCACCACAGAACGTAACGGATATGGCCGCGGGCGGCGAAGCAGTTAGCACGAGAAACATTAGGCTAAGACGGCCATTTTAGGTGCGTAACGACGTCAGCAATCCAGGTAGCTTAGGTGGACGATGTTGTCTGAAGCAAAACTAAATACGAGGTTTGAATTTCTTGCGGCTCTTCGCGCCAAATTCTATGATTGTTGTTGGCGACAATGAATTCTGGACAAATTGAAGACAGACCAGAATGGCTAAAAAAATAACTAAAAAGGGAACTAAATAAAAGGTTTTTATTTTTTAAGTATGCTTTTATCATTGAACAAAATCGGTAAATATATATATATATATAAATAAATATAAATATATCATCTGGCCATCCTAATAACAACATTTCGGCGCGCAGTAGCTAATCTCGATGCTCTACGACAAAGTAGGGTAGAACTAGGGTACTTACACCTTTATACATCGTCGAGGGCGTCTACCGGAGGAGCTGTGTCCTACATCCTGTTCTCGCCGCTGAGTTGTTGGCGTGTAAGCTGAACTAACACGAGGAGAACAACAACACCTTGTTGAGGAGGAACGGCTCGCGATGAGTGATCTTATCTTATACCTGTACGTACCACTGAGAAAAAAAGATATCGATGGTGCCAACAAAAGCAGCTAGACTCAGGTGAGCTGACGGAATAGTAGTGTTTATCTCTCCAGCGGATTGTTGGTTCGTCTAACGATATCCAAATTCACCTCCCGTGGATATTCCACACATCAACAGGACAAAATTGAGCCATCCACGCCTGAACTATCCCCAATTACGTGTCCACGAGAGCCTGTTCACGACTCTCGTTACTCCACCTTTATCACAACGTCACAACTGTATCTTAGGATTGGCGTACGGGCTGGAGCCCGAGAAGCGTAGTTCTCAAACTTCAAATATTTTTTTATGAGCACGAAAATGGTAATGAATGGGTTGACAGAAAAGCATGAGTTGATGAACTGACAAAATGAAATGAGTAAGCGGCTCACAAATTGGTTGGCTGCTGCGAGATGTTTGAACGGTGTGCCGACACTACTTGATGCAATGTTGAGTAGCTTCACGAGATGTTGACCTTAGTGAGCCCGTAGAGTTTGGAATGGATTTGACAGCAGTTGTGGTAGACATTGAGTTTGTATGGTGTGATCATCACTACCTCCCCTGGGCTTAGGGTCATCCATATCCACATTGAGTAGCGAGACAGAGATAAGAAACTGATTCGCTTCGAACGGGTCGTCCTGCTGTGCTTGCTTGAATGCCTGATGCAGATATCATGTGAGAGTGCGGTATGTTCATGTTTTCTATGGTTGATTACCTGTTCCTGCTCTTTGAACGGCTCCGGCGGCTGCCATTCACTAAAGTAGAGTCGTAGGAAGTGTAGACCGCGGACTGTGTCGGATGCAATCCAAAGAAGACGCGCCTTGATGCACACGTCCTTGTCGTTGTCGTCGATGTGCATGATGAACTCGCGCAGGTCTGTTTGACAGCAAGTGTTCGTTAGTATGTGGAGTAGTCGTTGTGATGCATGTCATGTTGATAATTACTTGCCGTCGACTGTATCAAAAACCATTCTTTTGTGTTTTTCAATCGTGATCTTGAGTTTTTTTTTTAGAGGAGACTGATATCTCGTCGTGGGTTGATCGATCATGGGCCATGCCAGATCGTGCGTCATCGTTGGTGTCGAACGAGGCCCGGCCATCACGTTGTCCGCTGCATGCTTATCGGCTGCGTCTCTCTCGCGCTGTTTCTTTGGTGGCGTTGCCGTCGAAGGGAGGGTGTGTTCTCTCGGGCTGAATGGACTGTGAGCTCTTCTATATGGCTGCTACGGGAAGGGACTTTGCGATCGGCAGATGAAAGTACGAAGGATTCATGAACGCTTTATGGTGCCAGTTCTTGATCGTGTGCGACGAGGACGTTGGAGCAGTTCAACGACAGCAGCCTAACAAGAGTCTTTTCTCTTCTCGTCGCAGGCGCGGCACCGCATTCTTGTCGCGCCGCCCTGTTCCCACTTGAGAACCAGGTTTGTGGCACTAGAGTATGACTGAACAAAGTCCGGTGCTGTCGATCGAGCGTTCGAGACTGTCCGCATCGTGAAGGCAAACATGAGCATGGGTGACGATTGGCTCGCACGCCCAAGTGTAAGTTGTTTGTTAGCTATTCGAGTTTGATCATAATATGTGACTTGTTCGTGTTGCAGAGCGATGCTCCTGTTTGTATGTGCGAGTTTGATGAAGGCGAGGTGCGTGGATGCAGGGAGCGGTGTTTAAATCGTTCTGCAAGTGACGCTTGGGTGTGTTTAGTTACTGTGAACTCCAGTTTATAAGATATCGTTGTGATGGTTATCGGTAGATGCGATTCGAATGTGCCGTCGAGAGCTGCCCCTGTGGAGACCGCTGTAGCAATCGTCAGCTACAACAGGGCACGACGTTAAAAACCGCCGGCATTGATTGTGGCCTGAAAGGAGTCGAAATTATTGCCCTCGAATACATCGCTGAAGGGCGTCTCGTCGGCGAGTACGTCGGCGAGTTATTGGGACGTCGAGAGGCTCAGTTAAGATCAAAGGTAAGGTGTTGACCGAATCATTTCGCAATTTACGAGATTCTAACACTGAGAAGTGTAGCTGTATCGCGGTGAATGACACTCCTACATGATGCAAACTAACGGTGATGCAATCATCGACGCTACCCGTATAGGTGGTCGCATGCGGTTTGTAAACCATTCATGCGATCCCAATTGTCAGGTTGAGAAATGGAGCGTTCGCGGCCAGGAACGCTGTGGTTTGTTCGCGAATCGATGTGTGAGGGCCGGCGACGAGATCACGTTTGACTACAACCTCGTTTCTGCCGAAACTGAGGTGTGGCGCTGCGCTTACATGCAGCTATTGCTTGCCTAAAAACGTTCTATGTACTCGCAACAGAGATTTGAGTGTTTATGCGGGTCAAGATGCTGTCGAGGTGTGATTGGAACACGAAACCGTGCGCAACATCTCGAAATCCAATCGCAGCATCCAACCCCAAGAAAAAACGGTTTGTACGACTTACATTAGATCGATTCTTGCAGTCTTGACAATCGTTCTCGACAAGGCTCCGTAATTTTTGATGAGCGGGTTTGAGCCGAGCGACGAGACCTTTTTGGTCGTTGCACTCTTGCGATATGCGTTTATATCGAACAAGGCAGTATATCTGTTCATCTTTGGAGTTTGGAGCTTTTGTGAATGTGCCCAGGGGCAGCTGCTGCTGTTGGCCGGTTCCCAAGACTTTGAGAATGTGTCCTATATTGACTGCCGTTTGCCAACGTGCTTAGTGAACCGTCAGCGGTGTTATCGCGTTGCTGCTGACAGCTTCGGTTTGAGTAGCATTCATTATCCACCACTGCCGTATATGTTGGTCACTGCCCATGGTCTTCAGCGCTGAAGAACGAAGAAAACTGCATAGGCTCGCTGTCCAGCGTAATCGAGCACGCGAGAGCCCTGAGCAGAGAGCTGAAAGGCTGCAGCGACAGCGTGAGCGACAACTACGTGCCCGTTCGGCTGTCGGTGACAACGAACTGTGTCAATCCATCGGTGAACCGCATCAAACTTGGCTAGACGGTGGTGCTCCAACTCTACGCCTCGTGAGTACTAGCACGAAAGATGAGGTTTTGCATTGATTGAGATTGACTCTTGGACCGTCCGGACTCGATGATGCAACATGCGCCGTGTGCGACTGCGGTAAGCTGCGTCAAGACTATGATTTCAATTGGCGAC
>NW_008649199.1:18368-19204 GCF_000247585.1 Phytophthora nicotianae INRA-310 | reverse complement strand
TAATTTGACCTATTTAGTGGTCACTGGTGCAGGCCACATGGTGCCCATGGATGTACCGGATGTCGCCGCAGACATGCTGCATCGCTTCGTGAGCAAACTCGAGTTCAACGACAAAGTACAAACAGTTGAGACCACACGGTTGAACGCGACTGATCTCGAGGTTTCCTTTTGTTATTCGCCGTCAGTGGTATCGGATACAGACACCTCGTTGTCCACTCTCGACCAAATTAGCGGAAACAACAGCCAAGTGCACATCGGCATCGCATGGCTGTGGGTGGCGCTGGTCATCGCTGCTGTCAGCAGCGTGTTGGCAGTGTGTGTTACCATCGCTTGTCTCCGCAGTAGAAAGCATGGACAGGATCACGAAATGATCACTCAGGTCAGCGATGATGAAGACGTGAACCAGATTGACGAAGACGAAGAAGAATATTCCGATGAAGATGAAGGAGTCGGAGAGCGGGTGCCAGTGAATAGTGTGAGTCAGCGAGCTACCAGTCCACGTTCGCGAGTGACCGAGGTATAGATGGTGTTTTGTAGCGACTTCAGTTGTTTGAGTGTGATTGTAAGACGCGCCAATGATTCAAAATATTGAGTTCTAGTTCATGTTCAAAATTATACCAAGTATTTCACGTCTATTCTTCATTTTTGTACCAGGGCTGTACCACCACCATTCTCAACTCCCAGCAATATTTGTTCGTATATATACTAGAATTGTCAGTAAAAATGTCACCCCTTCTCCAATTTTTTTTTCACAAATCATCAGTCTGGCAGATCTTTTTTACAACTTGCAGTATTAGATGGTGAGTGATTGTCCACACCAATAAGTGGAGGGATGC
>NW_008649199.1:13841-14738 GCF_000247585.1 Phytophthora nicotianae INRA-310 | reverse complement strand
CAACACGAAGAAAACCTCATAATTTGCTGAATTGTTGCTTCACCAAGAGTTTCGAATATATCGAAGCCTTGATGCTGCGGTTTGCGCTGTCAATCTAGTCGACACGAGAATCTCTTCACCAATACGCTATCAATCTTGCTAACTGTTAGCAGAGTAGCGGTAACTGTTACAAAAAAAGAATTGTAGCAGAAGTGTCTCTAACGATGGTTATGTGAAATTCAGCTAACGTTAGCTCTGCTGATGTACTTTGGCGATTCATTTGTACTTCGAAGCATTAAGCTCCCTGCACATATTTGAATGACGCCGTATTGCCTACTCACATTTACCAAGTCATCGACTTTAGACGAAATTGTCATGATTTTTCCGAAGTGTATAGAAGAATTCCAGAAAAGCACAGCTTCTTTTGTTATCGAACGCGATTCATTCCCAAAGCCCATGGCATCAATTTTACAAATCATCCTTGGACTTGTCAGCTTTCACCAGTGGGTCGATGACCTTGAGCCAGTCCTCAAGTTTCCAGGACGAGTCAGCTTCTTCGAACGGAACCCCATTCAACGTGTATTGCGGCGTTCCGGTAACTGTACGAGTGCAAGCGTATTTCCACGTGACTCGCGTGTGTTGATCCGCTTCAGTTCCGCCGAACCCCGTCATGCCCTTTTCCCATTGCTTGTCCGTTAGAGTCGGGAACGTTTTCTTGGCCAATTCTTTCAGCTCGTTCGTCACTTGCATTGCACTCAGGTCCTTCGTCGCCTTGTTCCAGAAACTAAAGGATCAAGCAGCCACCACTTCAGTATCCGATAAATAATTACATCAGCAAAAACTACTTTCATGTACCGTTCTTGGTTCTTGTACAGAACTTCTAACCAAGGAGTAAAGTGGTCGTCACCCAGAGCCGAT
>NW_008649199.1:8977-10511 GCF_000247585.1 Phytophthora nicotianae INRA-310 | reverse complement strand
CCAAGAATCCTTACCACAATGCACTGTACGTCTCGGTAGTGTATCCGGTATTTGTTACGGTTGGTCTAACCTGTTTGGTGTTGTCTTTCCAGGCATGCAGCTTCAGTCGTATGGGACGTCAATTTTTTCCTCCAAAAGCTTGAGGCTCCAAAGTTAACACCCGTACAGATCTTTTCGGCACTGATAGCCGCGGCTGTGCATGACGTTAATCATCCTGGTGTCAATAACGCTTTTCTTGTTGCTACCACGGCTCCATTGGCGATTAAATATTCTGATGATTCTGTCCTGGAGCGAATGCACTTAGCCGAGGCTTTTCAAACATGTACCAAGGATGGTTGCGATATCTTCGAGGCTTAATGTCATGCCACTTGTCAAGGAGGCTTGTCAGTGCCCATTCTAGAGTGTAGCAGGTAGTCTGCAGGATTCATGTAAGCAGCAACAAGTTCTTGTGGCAAGTCCAGACACGTCAGTTGCCTCTATAACTCATACATGTACACGCAGCCTGCATGGCAAGAAGACTTCCTGAATGCGTGCTTCCGCCTTCACCCGAACACGTGTTGGTGTTGGTCGGAGAATAGGGACGTCTGGCATCATTTAGGTGAGTTCCAACGCCTGTACTGATATTACTGTACCGCTCTGGCGCTGGACAGCTTGCTTGCCATCGTAGCCAAGCACTTCGCGTGTCGAGAGCATGAGGCGTTATCTGCGCGCGCCGGGCGTCCGAACAGGTCAAAGAGGTGTCCGCGTTACCACCACTCTACGACTTGGTAAAGAGCAGCTCTTTGTGGCGAACTCACTGGGCCTCAGTATGCTCCTCGCGCCCTCCTATGCCCGTAGAGCAAGAGCAGACAAGGCTGCCGGCCGCCCCGGCCACACCCACACTCGCCGGGGCGTCGTTCTGTTGCAGTTCGCTGTCAGTGCCTGACTCCTTGCCATTCTCCGGCCGGCGCCATGATGCCCAGTGCTGCCGACAAGCACGTACACAGCAGCTCCACGGCCGCGACCAGCAGCATCAGCAACAGCATGCCCTTCAGTCCCGTCCCGAGCCCCGTCGACGCCGCGGGCGCCGCGCTCTGGGAGAACGAGGGCGCGCAGCACTCCATTATGCTGCCGTACATCCGCGACCACGCCGATCAGATGATGGCACGCGTGCGGCTGGAAGACCCGCGCGTCCACTACGTGGCGCTCAAGCAGGTGAACGACGTATGTCTGTATAAGCGTATCACGCAGCCGCTGGAGACAGTCAACGCGACCGCGGCCATGTCCCCGTTGGGGGCGTCGCTGTCGTCGTCTTTCTCGTCCTTGGCGTCGTCCTCAAGGCGCGGCATCAGCATCACGCAGGACCCGACCGAGGGCGTGCACGCACCCGGCGACTTCGAGTTCCGCGGCATTACACGTGTACCTGGCAGCGTCGACACAGTGCTGGACGTGCTGGCCAGCGAGTCGGCGCGTGAGAACTACTGGGTCGCGCTCAACACCATGAAGGACGTCAAGTCCGCGCGGTGGCTCGCCTGGAATAGGCACCTGGGCAACA
>NW_008649199.1:2894-5356 GCF_000247585.1 Phytophthora nicotianae INRA-310 | reverse complement strand
GATCTACGTCGACAGAGTCGCTTACAAATTATCTCCATGGTGCTTGCTACAGATCTAAGTGGCCACCTCACGCACGTAAATCGTCTAAAGAGCAAGTTGTATGCAGTACATCCTACGTCAGAATCGAGTGATCCAAGTAGTGGACCTGGGCTTTTGCTACCTGATGAGTTGGTACTTCAAACTCTCATCATGATGGCTGATGTAGGCCACGCAATGAAGTCATTTCCGCTTCATTTGGCGTGGTCGGAGCTCGTAGCAGAAGAATTCTATCGGCAGGGTGATACAGAACGGCAATTTGGATTGGCCATTTCACCTCTTTGTGACCACGATACAGGGGTTGAGCGTTTCGAGAAAAACCAGATTGGCTTTCTCGAATTTGTGGTGCTTCCTCTGTATAATGCGGCACGTGACGTTCTTCCCTTAACAGGATTTGACGAAGTGATCACGAACGTTCGACAGAATGCTGCCACCTGGGAGAAGCGCGCGCAGGCAAAGAACGACATGATGTCAAATGCTCCCGCTTTGTTGGCGATACCAGCCACCGTTGCAGAAGCAGTCGAGACAGGAGATGAATCTGAGGCGTACACGGAGATTGTTGTTGATGTGGAGAATGATTCAAAAAGAAAGCAGGTGGAATCCAGCGCATCAGACAAAGAACCATGAGGTCAAAAATGAACATCTCACATTTCGGCTACCTTGCACAAGAATTGAAAAAATAAAACAGCGGATAACTTGTACTACGAAGTAAGATACTTCACGAAACTGTAAACAAAAAAATGAGGAATTCAATCTCAAATTTCGTTTTCTAACGTAAAGAAGATATTTGCAACAAAAAGTAAAAAAACAAGAAGATGGCAAACAATTCTCATCACAAGTGCAAATAACACAAGAAAAATTAAATCGCCACAATTAACATGTAAATTCATTAAACGAATAAATAAACTTGTCGGAACGTGCTACTCTGTAAGCACAGTGCGGCACATGCAGTGCAACTGGATACGCGTCATCTTGACGTACTACGGTATCTGCGTCATCCGTCTAGTGCAACGCGTAGTTCAGCTTCAAGGAGGTCAGGCATTGGACAGGAAGCTCGAGGGCTGCACACAGGAAGCGGCCGCTCAACGGCTTTTGCATAACTCTCAATTCTACTCACTTCACATTTTCCGGGTTCGACTCACATATCAAGTTCCTATCTATCCGAAAGGTTATGAGTGCCAACGCCAACACCACGACCGCCTTCACGACCAAGCTCCGCAAGTTCGACGGAACGGGATACCGCGTCTGGGCGCGGCAGCTCCAGCTGTATCTGGAAGTGAAGGCTGTATGGGGTGCTGTGTCGGAGCCGGCACCAACATCGCTGCAACTCGAGAATGAGGAGACCGGCCAAGCTGATCGTCCGTTACAGCAGAGGGAGCGACCGCTACATCAGCTGCAATTGCAGCAGAAACTCGCCATGACCATCATTCTGTCGGCGCTAACTGAGGATCAAGCCGCGTTGGTAGCGGACTCACCGCATCCGCAAGCCATGCTGAAAGCGCAGCAGAAGACGTGTCGCCATGTATGCGACACGACAGTCGGATCACTTAAGCGAGAGTATCTGGCTCTCTACATCGATGTCGGTGGTGACACGCTGGAGCACATCAGGCAAACCCGCTTGATGTTGGCAGAATTGGAGTGCTATAAGGTATCCCTCAGTGATTCTGAGAAGAAGAGTAACTTTCTACAAAGCCTTGGGCCCGACTGGAATGGCTACATAAGCTCACTGGAGACATGCACTACGTTCGATGAGCTTCTGATTAAAGCGGCCGCCGAGGCAAGGCGCCGTGCGACTCAAACACAACGTGGAAAGCGGAGTGGTGCCCCAGCAGTGCGTGGCGGTAGTGCCTTTACGGCGGCCACCCACGGGAAGCCAGGTGTGAAGAAGGGTAAATGCTTCAACTGTGGGAAGCGTGGTCACTTCAAGAACGAATGCAAGGCGAAGAAGCGACTCATCGGTGCATCTGGCGGTGGGAACAACAGCCAAGGTAACAGCGGTGGCGCAGAGAGCGGTTTTGTCTTCATGTGAGTTCTGTCTCGGACTCAGTGGGAGCCGACTGGATAATCGACTCTGGCGCATCGAGTCACAGGACGGGCGCGCGTGTACTACTGTCTGGTCTGAGCAAGATGGACACGAACGTTGTCGTTACGACGGCTAATGGGATGAAGCTAAACGCGACGCATCGGGAGAAAGCGCACTTGCCACTGGCTACTGGCAGAATGTGCACTTTGGATCACGTCCTGTTTGTGCCTGGGCTGCAACACAATCTCGTCAGTCTTAGCGAGGTCGGAACTGCAGGGCTTGCGGCCACGTTTGATCATGAGCGATGCGTGATTACCAGCGGCAAGTCCAAGCTGGTAGCAACTCGACGAAGCAGTGGTCTGTATGTTGTGGAAGTGCCCAGTACTATCCGTAATGCATGAAG
>NW_008649199.1:0-1299 GCF_000247585.1 Phytophthora nicotianae INRA-310 | reverse complement strand
CCCCCGACTGAAAATGGTGATGGCAAGGTATGGAGATTAAGTAAAGCTCTATTCGGGTTGAAGTAGGCGTCGCGAGCTTGGTACAAAACCGTGACCAAGTTCTTGTGCGAGTGTGGTTTCGTGCAGTGCCAATCCGACACCTGCGTTCTTGTTAAGTGCAGCGCTAACACCATCGCGGTTGTTCTCCTATTTGTAGACGACATGCTCATCTTCAGTGATGTGACGACAGAACTGACTGACTTTCAAGTGAATATTGCTCGTCGATTCGCGATCAACAAGTGTGATGCCTCTAGCAGCTTCGTTGGTATGGAGATGTCATGAAGCAAGAACGGCGGCATACTGTCAATTGCACAGCTGAAGTATGTCGGCATGGTAATCAAGAGATTTGGCAACAGCTAAGGTCAAATGCAGCCTCACACCCCGATGAACATCGACGTAATGGCTACAGCAATCTCATGCAGCACGTCCGTCGTGAGCACCCTGACTACGAGGCCATCATGCTGGCCGCGTCGACGGCCGAGACTGGCTCCTTGCTAAGCTACGTACGCCAATCGGCTTTGAACGTCTACGGCCGGATGGAATGGATTCTTAAGAACAACCTGCCGCTGTCATTCTGCGAGAACCGTGCGGCTAGGAGGTACGATAGCTTGCTATTCCTACCATATTTATAGACTACTTACTTTTTGTGTTTGCCATGGACCAGATACACAAATCACGATCCAATTTGTGTGGAGACATTAGTTAGTGCGATGGACAGCCTCACTAGGGTTGTGGAGCGCGCTATCGCGGCTGAGCTACCTGAGCGCTTTGGACTCCTCTTCGACGGCTGGGCGCATGCCTCCCAGCACTTCATCGCAGTGTTCGCCTGCTACGACGCCGGCGGCGTCAGGAAGACGCCGCTCCTCAGCATGGCTCCTCTGCTTGACGCCCTCGATGACGACCTCTCTGCTCGAGGCCACATGGAGTTCCTGGCGAACATGCATGTCGCGAGACTATGACAGGCAAACAGCTCTCTCGATGTCTGTTCCTAGTGGCTGACAATTGCGCTGTCAACAGACTTCTAGCTACGCTAATGGGGGTGCCTCTTGTGGGCTGTGCTAGTCGCAGGCTCAATTTGGCTGTTCAAGCGGATATGGAGGAAAGTAAGACAGACTTGGACGTGGTTCACCCTTTGATGCTAAAGTTACGCACGCTTTCGCAGTCTGCCAAGCTACGGTAAGTTTTTGAGTTGCTTATTTCAATTTTGCAAAGCTAATAATAATGTTTTTGAAGGCTATAAACGCCTTTGCGACCTGTGAT
>NW_008649198.1:20483-22053 GCF_000247585.1 Phytophthora nicotianae INRA-310 | reverse complement strand
ATGATTGGTAGATACAAAAGTAGGTGTATAGAAATCTCAAACGATGCAAAATGCCCGCTTTTGGTGGTAGTTTTCCTACCCTCTTTTGAAAAACCACTCAAAGCGGGCATTTTGCCCCCATTGACCGCGAAAGGGTTAAAATTGCTAGTAACCCGGAACTGCACGGACGATCAAAGCATATTGAAATCCGTTAGCATTTGTTTAGGAAAAGGTAGAACGACATGAATTCAGCGTCGCTTACTGCAACACTAAGTCAATGGTGGCAGACATCTTTACCAAGTCACTTGACAAGCATCAGTTCCGGAATTTAAGAAGACAACTAGGAATGCAATCATTTAGTGAATTAGCAATAGATAGATCATTAAACACGGTCGAATGCATATCCATTTCACAATATCAATGAGTCACAGGACAGTGTGGGGTTTCCGCTACAATAGGTTTACCCACTGCATCCTGTAGGTTTTATCCTCACTGAGGTTTCCCTGGTACACAGCCACCGTATAAGCAAGAAATAATAATCTGAAAAATGAGTGAAAAGCCAAAGAATCAATGTATTATCAATATTGCAAAAGTAAAATACGACCTTGTATTTTTTATTGACAAACAGGAAATAACCATGTAAAATGTGTGAAAAGACAAAGAAACAATGTATTATCGTATTTTGTACAAGTTAAAAAAAATTCGAACTTATACTTATTTATTTCTGAAAGATTACCTTACGGACAAACATCAACCTATCAATCCATTAGCTGTAGTGACCCTATCCTCGATGTATGCCACTCTCGTTGTCAGTGCAGATTGGAGAGCTTTACAAATTTTTTTGCGACGTGATGGTCGACTCGATCTTGCTGAAAAAGCCGGTGTATTTATCTTAGTTAATCTGCGAACGCGAGAGCTCCTCCTTGGCTTCACGTGAGTCTGTAGAGGCTGTTGGTCTGGCTGCGTGTCTTTTAGTTGCTGCAATTGAATGACGTGCTCTGAAGATGAGTCGATGCACGCGGGTTTCTCCACCGGCGAGACCGTAGGTAGAGCAGATCTCACGAGCATTTTTAGTGCTGGTAACTGCTTGACTAATGCTGCCGCGATGCTGCCACCAGTCATTGACAGAACCTGAGCCGACCGAAGCATATTGTCTGGGGCTGGCGTATTATTACGGAGCTCCGGACCAATATACCACCGGTCAGACTACAGACTACTGAGACTTAGCAATGGAGACGGGAGGACTTGGCAAAGACACGACAGGACTTGGCAAGCAGACGAGAAATGAGAGAATGAGACCGGCTACAGACGTGCTGAAAGACGACTGTGTCGCATGCTATACCACACGCGTCTTCGACAGTCTTGTCGAGGTTAATCTGATACCAAATCAGAACGTCTTCATCATATGAACCTCCTAAAACTAATTCGAGAATGAGATAAAGTTCGAAGGGCAGAAGTGCTGGACCTGACCAAACCCTCTCAACGAGGAGAGCTCAAAACTGACCTCAGATTGCTCATAGCTGCTCTGAAAGCCTCAGAAATCGAAGAAAAAAAACAGATTTTTGTGTAGCCATTTTTGTAAACTGACTGA
>NW_008649198.1:15280-18829 GCF_000247585.1 Phytophthora nicotianae INRA-310 | reverse complement strand
AAACTAGTAGTATATACAGGAAGTAATTATTGTTTTTTGCTGAAACTGGTTCCTTTTGTTAAAGTGTTGCTGAAAGGTAATACTGCCCTATTTTGTGTCAAAATTTAGTGTGGTGACGATACCACCCCAGGCACTATGGAGCTGTATAAGTACTAGCTTACACATTAGGAGTCACTATAGATAAGCACTGCACTTGATGAACAGGCTACGATCCTTTAATAACTGCACCTGAAAATCAATTCCACCCTTACTTAGCGAAAATTGTAAAACATCAGTGACTCGGCGACGGAGAGATCCACCACTGCAAGCCAACTCCCTGTGCATAAAACAACTTTGTGCAATGGGTGGCATAAAACAACATAGGAATCCCCCTATCGATCCAAATTGGAGTTCATCCTCTTCATTTCGTTCTACAAGCCAGCGAAACTAGCTGAAGCGCCTCACCATGGGCTTGCCTGGCTCAGGAGGAGCTCAGACTTCAGTATTTGCAAAGCACACGAAGTGTTGCGAAGTGAGAGAAATTGCACGAGACCAACAGAACTCTAGCTATCTATTATAGATTGGGTTGCTGGATAATATCCATAGGGATGTAACGTATTATGATCAAAATATGCTACAAGCCTGATCGATAGACTTTTTTCGGGTCGCCGGTGGGCCTGGTCCGCTTTGGGTCCTGTTGAATCTGGTCCTTTTTTTGAGACAGGACGTGCTCAAATATGGGCAAAGCAAAAAACCTAAGTTCGTCCAACAAAATCCTCCATACATGATATCATTCAATAGAAAACCTTTGTGCGTTTGGTTCAAAAGCGATTTATAGAGGAAACGTGTACGTCGTTCGAAGTTGTATCGATCGAGTCACATAGGATCACGTTCTAGACTCACTTCGATTTCGTAAATAGATTTTACGGCCTAAATAGCATGGCAGAAGTATGGATTTTGCTTTGGATTGGTAATTGAGGGAATCGATCAACTGTGAATCTCATACCACAGCGTCGCCGTTTGTGTCTTGTAGACATTTTCCATTGCAATGTGAGTGATTTGTGAAGAATCGGCTGTGTGCGCTAAAAGGCTGGCTATCTCTAGTAGTCTGTAAGCTATGCTTGGTATGATAACTAAACATTACCCACCTTGGTTCACGGAGGATCACTACACCTGTGGCGAATTAAAAATTGGGATATTTATAAAGGTTGAAGTGGAAGGGCATAGTCTCATGAACCCAACTCGTACGTGGAGGGTGTTACAATCGAGATTCATTAATATCGCACGAAGATGAGGGGTGTGATTAATTCTGTACGCATCTTCAACGATAGAACTTCCCATCGATTGTACAAAATGCGATCTTGTCCGGGACTGTGCAATTGTTTGCTTAGCCAAACCGTATTTAGGATCACTTCGTAATAAGCGCCCTCCTACCAACTCTTGTGCAAGCTACAACTTCGTACGTCTTTCCTCGACCGACCTTCACCTTCCCTTCAACACCTTGAACGACGGAACATCACCTGAAGCCAGCTACCTGTATGAGTCGGAGTCCCAGTATTGGGACTTTGGAATCGACTCGTACCGCGATGACGACCAACACGATGATAATGGGCAGCCGTCTGACCAGGATATGGTTCTAAATGAGGCTTCAACTCATTTAACCCGGCCAGAAGACAGATGAAGACACTCCCGCAGGGGAGGCTTGGATAATGGTTGAGAGACCCCGAGCCAGTAGCCAAACGACAAACGATGGACAGGGCGCTAACCGAAGCAGGGCCATCACCAACCGAAGAACTGTGGCACCGCAACAGGGAGCTGTTGTGCTCCCTGTACCAGTTCAACTAACCCGCCAAGGATGACAACGGCGACAACAGGGTAGAGCACAGAGCCAGCAGCAGGGCCAAGCACATCGAGGAAGCCGCCAAGAGCGCGCAACACAGCGTACGACAGGGACGAGATCTACCCAATGTGGTCGTAGAATGAAAAGACCAGCTGCCGCGGCTTGAAGTGGTTATTATGAAAATGAGGCGGTATAGCATATTTTATAATACACTTTTAAACTGTATTATTTTCTCTCTACAATGCTCCGCCGCTACAATACTCCGCTTTTATTTATTTCGTTTGTTTTTTCTGTCCTTAATTTGGGTATTTCTAATA
This sequence comes from Phytophthora nicotianae INRA-310, assembly GCF_000247585.1. NCBI lineage: Eukaryota > Oomycota > Peronosporomycetes > Peronosporales > Peronosporaceae > Phytophthora > Phytophthora nicotianae. The sequence goes on along the minus strand of NW_008649198.1, from coordinate 16,693 downwards.
TCTGTCCCATGTTTTGGGCACGGACCTAAAAGAGACCAGACTCACCGGTGACCCTATTTGATTTCTTCCGCCTGAACAGTATCTGGTCCGTTAATAAACTGTGATGCTATAAATTAAGTTCGCATTACGAACTTAACATGTTCTGTGGGCAGTACTAGTTCTGCGGAGTGCACTTTCGCAAGACCAGTACATTAGTACTGGATTATGGATATTCCTCTAGAGGTGATCTGAATTTCCTGTTGGGAGTGCGCCTAAGAGGGTTGATGTCTCATCGACAACCAGAGACGATACTGATTATCTCTGTTGGGCCCGGAGGAAAAAAAATTCTAGAAAACTTTCCGAGCTCGAACTTTGTACGCCATCAATTCACTAAGGCTGCCGAATTAATCTTCAGTCACGAATAAACTTTTCAAATTTGTATCGCTTATTTCTTTAGAAGAATCCTCCTTTTCTCACTAATGCCGTGCTGCGCCCGGGAAGCTCTGGATATTTGGATATTTAATATTAAATATTGTAATATTTGTCAATACTACTGAAGTACATACCCTAACAATGCCAAAAAAAAAAAATGAAACTCGTTCAAAGTATTTTTTTTTTTAAAGAAACAAACTACTTTTTCTAAAACAATTTTTTTAAAGCACATTCAAAAAAGTATTTCTTTTAAATTTTGAAATGTTAAAATACTTTTTCAAGAACGTCTTCGTTTCAAAAACTGTTTTTTTAATGGAAACACCAAAAGTCCATTTTTAAAATGTTTTTTTTTAAATTATTTTTCGGCGAAAACAAACCCCTGAAAATCTGATCATCCTTGGTTCGTTTTAGCTTAATGCTGAAGCGTAGCAGGCAGAGATATGGAGAAGGGAAGGAGTCGGATGCAATGTGAGACGGATAGTGTGGAGGATATAATGATGTATATAATGAGCTTTTTTCACGATAAGCTTGATTTGGTGGAGTTCACTGCTGTGTTTTATTTCGGCATATCCATACAGGTTGTTTTCTTTTGCTACTGTAGGTGAGCAGACATCAATAGAATCATATATAAGCTACATGTAAGCTATTCCAGCCCGGTGCGAAAGAGGAGGTCATGTCACCGCCTATCATCAACACTCCCAAGGGATGTGCTGAGAGCATGCTGCCAAAAGTGAGGCCCAAACCAAGATCTCAGAAGAAACCGACAGCGTAGGTGCGCAACCTCGATCAAAGAAGAAGTTCTTGGCACCGACCATCGTCAGCGTTCATAACGAATGCGCTGGAGGCATGCTACCAAAACCGAAAAACAAGAACAAGACTTCGAAGAAACTGACGAGCGAATAAGGATGGGCCCCACTTCGCCAGCGACATTGGGACTTTTTACTTTTCTTAGTTGAGAATTTGATGTTTGCCGTCGCTAAATAAATTTCAAAAACGTATCCC
>NW_008649198.1:14497-15180 GCF_000247585.1 Phytophthora nicotianae INRA-310 | reverse complement strand
ATGTATGGCACAAAATTGGCAAAGCGTTGTTGATTATTGATTGATGAACACTTCTGACATAATTGTGGTATTGTTTCATCTGCTAGCAATGCTACTCCGAAGGTTATAAGATCTCTATAGTTGTAATTCCTCGTTAACTACTTTTTGTACTGAAGAATATACAACACACACTGAAGTGGTAGACTAGTTGGCTTTCTATTCGAAAAATATTTATCTCAAGTAACTGGCGTGCAAGTTGAAAAAGATTAACCTCCGCCAGAATAACGTTGGACACTTTGAAGTGATAGTAAAGCGTTCAAGGGCATCGGTTAAATGAGTTATTGCTATACACAACATTGAAATCTTTATTATTGTCAAACGCGGGCACCACTGGCGTACATGTCTTTCGCTCTGTAAATGATAAGTGCGCGTTGGGAGAAGTAGATAGCGAAAAGAATCCCTATTCTCCTTTTCTTGTATGACGTACTGCGACCTATCGTCTTATTAGTATAAACGTATTTATTTCACCCAACAGACAAGTTTCAACAATGGAACAATCGAAGCAAATGCATGCATACGCTAGACTAAAGAGATGTCATTGGCTTGTATTACTATAAATAATTATTATTGACAGAAGGAGAAGACTTTCCACTCTGCTTGCATTGCGCTATCACATCCGGGGCTGTCGTGAACGATTTTATACT
>NW_008649198.1:12557-13253 GCF_000247585.1 Phytophthora nicotianae INRA-310 | reverse complement strand
GTAGCATTGCTAGCAGATGAAACAATACCACAATTATGTCAGAAGTGTTCATCAATCAATAATCAACAACGCTTTGCCAATTTTGTGCCATACATCTTATTATTGATATCACGACTTAAACTCTGGATATTTATATCCAGAGTTTTAGAGGCGATCGGAAAGCGTCGACGATCCTGTCAAATAACATTTTTTATGGATACCTATGTAATTATTTGAAACCTAAGAGCGAATATTTAAATACTAAAATGACGCAGAAACTAATAGACTGTTTTATTGTATGCCCAAAAGGGTGAATGTTGACCCAGTCGGCCTAGAACAACATTCAAGCAACCTTGTACGAATGTAATATAGTCACATTCAAGCTACTTTATGGCTTCAACTTAGGGATTGAAGCCACTAGAACGACGGAGCAGTTAGTAAATACAACCACACAAATGTCATGCGACCAGCTTCAGATATAAATGCATCTCGATGCAGCACATGTACTCAATACGAAATTAACACTGGGATACGTTTTTGAAATTGATTTAGAGACGGCAAACATCAAATTCTCAACTAAGAAAAGTAAAAAGTCCCAATGTCGCTGGCGAAGTGGGGCCCATCCTTATTCGCGCTTCAGTTTCTTCGTATTGACAAATATTATATTATTAAATATGGAGTATCCAAATATCGAGAGCTTCCCGGGCGCAGCACGTA
>NW_008649198.1:12008-12457 GCF_000247585.1 Phytophthora nicotianae INRA-310 | reverse complement strand
GAGGAGCCGAAGGACTTCCATCCTGATAACAGGAGAAAAGATTTCATTGTAGTCAATGCCATACTGCTACAGGAAGCCTTTAATAGCTAGGCGTGTCTTAAACCTGTCAATTTCACCCGTGTCAGTGTACTAGACAACAAAGACTCACCGGTGTTGAAGAACACGGCGGCCATGAGGTGGTGGAACCAGAATCCACGTCTCATTCGTTATAAGGGACGCAAATTCTCGAACTGTGGTGCAATCGTAAACCAAGCGTTCAGAACCTGAAGGTCTTTGGGTGCGCGGCGTACGCCCACATCAATGACATCTACAGGGATAAGCTAGATGCACGAGCAAAACTCTGTGTATACCTCAGTATTCCAAGCCACAAGAAGGGGTATCGTCTCATGGACGTTTCGACACGAGCCATAGTTTACAGCCGTGACGTCGTCTTTCAGGAAGACAGCTTT
>NW_008649198.1:9988-11908 GCF_000247585.1 Phytophthora nicotianae INRA-310 | reverse complement strand
TTCAACTTAGGGATTGAAGCCACTAGAACGACGGAGCAGCTAGTAAATACAACCACACAAATGTCATGCGACCAGCTTCAGATATAAATGCATCTCGATGCAGCACATGTACTCAATACGAAATTAACACTGGGATACGTTTTTGAAATTGATTTAGAGACGGCAAACATCAAATTCTCAACTAAGAAAAGTAAAAAGTCCCAATGTCGCTGGCGAAGTGGGGCCCATCCTTATTCGCGCTTCAGTTTCTTCGTATTGACAAATATTATATTATTAAATATGGAGTATCCAAATATCGAGAGCTTCCCGGGCGCAGCACGTACTTGGAAAGGCCAAGTACCGTAGATGACAAAAAACACCTGTTGATCACATATTGTGTGGGATACACAAGAGCAACTTGCATGCAAAATCGATCATGTACGAGAACGGAAAATACACGTCCAAGAAGCTCAACGCAACGTACCTCAAAGCTCAGAAAGCTTACCGGGAGAACGTTGACGCTGCAATGTGTAGTGACAACCCGAAAGGCATTTTCTCCATGTACCAGTCAATGATGCTCCTGGCTGCTAGTGTTATTCCACACAAGTCACCTCAGAACGATGCTCTTGTGGAGTTTCAGAGTTGTTCTAAAGGTCTGGATACCTCCAAGTTCGGCAAAAGTTACAAGGATACGTTCTACAAACCGGAGTTAAATCACGCAGGCACGGTTTTCTAGACTAGCGACGGATGGCTCAAGGATTCCCAAAAACCCAATAAATGGTTCGAATGTTTGTTGTAGACCAACAAAAGTATAGAATGAGCATCGCATTCTGTAGCGAAGTACCAGTGATCAATACGGCCAATATCGAGCTGTTGCTTCTAAAATACTTGATATCACAGACAACGAAGGCTTAGAAACGCTGAGACTTGATCGAAATTGAACTGTTACTGACTACAATTCAAGGCACTCGAACCATTTCTTGGGTTTCTGCGAGTCCTTAAACAGGCCATCTCCAGTCAGAAACGCAGTGTCTGCGTGATTCAGCTGTGGTCTATAGAACCGATCCAAGTAGTGATTACCGAATCGGTTTTCGTCAAGACCACCCAAACAGCTCTGAAACTCGACGAGAGCGTCGTTTTTCTTTGACCTGTGTGGAATCAGCTGTCCTCCCAAGATACTTGGAACTTGGTACATTGAAAAAAGACCGCTATAGCTGTCACTGCACATTGCTGCTGTCACATTACTGCGATATGCTTCTTGAGCAGCTACATACGCCGCATCGATGGTCGGAGAGCTGTACTTTCCGCCCTGATAGATAGTAGATAGACGTGCCTTGAACACCGGACACTCGCCAATTAAGTCGAGTAATCCCACAACAACCTTCTTGTTCATACTAGTGCAAATGCCCTGGAGATAATCCGGCGCCATACTGCCTGTCATTGGAGAGCTAAGTGCCACCCACGAGGTCGACTCGCTGAACCGACATTTCCCCTTTGCGAGAGTGTGAGCCATAACAAGTCCACCCATTGAATGTGTCACAATTATTGTGTTGTCAATGATCCCAGCATCGACGTCGCTGGTGTCACTCATCGAGAGTGCGTGGTCACAGAATTTCTGCTGAAGAGTGTCGTTCCTCCAACCAGCATCAACAGTGTTGATGACAGCGTACTTGATCTCGGAACAGCAAGGAGTGTGGCCGCGAATATCGCCGAACTTTTTATTCGTCCGCTCTGGCGTGTCCTGCAGTTCGGTGTCTTCGTTTGGGTTACCCAAACCGTGTAGGAAGATGCACGGACGAGGCGTGGTCAGACACGTATCACACTCCGTCGCTGCCATTGCCATGTGAGACTCTTCCCTTAGCTTTCTGGAAGTACTGGACGGGATCTTGCTGCCAGTAGCCAAAGCGAGAGCTGTAGGCGTCAGTGACGTGGCCTCTTGAA
>NW_008649198.1:7509-9888 GCF_000247585.1 Phytophthora nicotianae INRA-310 | reverse complement strand
ATCAGCGGAAGATATTCAGGAACATAAAGACCGTACAACTCAACCACTTCGCCTACTTGCTATTCGGTATGTACCTGAGCCTAAGTCGTACAAAGCAGCCATGAAGTCTTGCTACGCTAGACAATGGCGTATTGCTGCTGAGGCTTCATCCTAAAGTCTTCGTAGCAAGAGTAGAGCTGGCTGCGAGCCTTGATAGGGTACGCAAACATGTAGCGCGTAACGTCATTAATAAAGACAACAGAGTAGCGACAGCCACTGAGGCTAAGAACGGGGAGTGGCCCACTGATGTCAGAATGGACTTTTTGCAAAGGTTGTGAAGCACGTTCAACACGTTTATTAGAAGGAAATGCAGCGCGGTGTGACTTCGCGTAGGTACATGCAGAGCAAAAGAAACTGTCTTTGGAAACTACGGTGTTAGTGTCGAGTCCGTGGAGTGCTTGGTCTTTAGTAACTGCCTGCAAGACACGAATGTTAGGATGACCAAGACTTAACAAGAGCATAATAGCAGTGTGTTTACCTGGGGTGGCCACGTGAGCTTCTTGCTTCTGGACCGGAGTGGCCTTGAACTGGTATAGCTTCGCTGTAGATGACTTCTTCGCCTTGACATTGAAACGTTGGTTGGTTTACACCGTGCACACAGTTCGCTGGAACGTAAAGCGGAAGTCATGTTCTACGGCTGCAGCAACCGATAGAAGGTTGTAGTGCAGTTGGGGTGCATAAAGCCCATCACGTAGTCTTAGCTGGCGTTGACCCTTTTGGAATCATAACCTGAAGCACAACGTCACTGGTGCCTTCAATGGGGATCTCGGACTGACCACCAACCGTGACGGTTCTAGTAGCAGCGGTCTTGGAAACGAACCACTCGGCATGTTGAGTGACATGGCTGGTGCACCCGGAGTCAACAGTCCAGTTTGAGTGGAGGCTTGAGCCGTAAGGCTGATGGCCGGCGGCATGGGCTTGACTACCGTGGCGACGGCGATGCGAGCGTCTTCACGACGAGACTGGTCGTTGCCACCTTCTTTACGGCGAGAAGACTGGCGTCCCTTGCTGGTATTGTCTCGGTTGTTGCCGCCACGTCGGCCGTTGTTCCGACCTCGCCCGCCTTTCTGCCAAGACCCGCGGCCACGCCCCGAATTGCTGTTACGTCGTTCGTAGGGGTGGAACCGGTTGGAGTTACCGCCGCGAAACTCAAAGTTCGCAGGCATGACGGTCACGGCCTTGACAGTGCCATCTCGCAGGTCTTTCTGTAGGCTGCGGCATTGGCGAATGTCGTGGCGAGGCTTCTGGCAGTAGCTGCACACCTGCTCAGAAGACACGGGATATGCCGGAGCTTGGGCTGGAGCAGTGAGAGCTCGCTCGCCCTTAGTAGTGCGGCTCTCGGGGGTACCCTTCGCCAGAGTGTAGCGCGTCTCGGCCTCCATTTTGCGGATCTTGTCCTCGATGCTCGTCTTGAGCTCGTCATACGGATGTACTTCCGGTTTCCTTTCCAAATACGCAGGTCGTCCTTCCAGGACGCTGGCATAGAGTGGAACAGGTAGACAGACTTCTGGCCGTCTGTGAGGACCGGTTCGGTCGCCTTGGACGCGGCTCTCATCGCGTTTTCTAGAACGAGGAAGAACTCGTTCACACCACTGCCTTCCTCGTACTTGGTCTCCAAGAGGAAGTGCAGGATGTAGTACGGGTCGCGATGGAATGCGGCACCCTCGTACTTCTTGCTGATGGCTTGGAAAATGTCATAGGCCGTGGTGAGGTTCTTGACCAGACGAATGTGTGTGTCGTCCATCGTCTTTATCAGGAACGACTTGGTCTCTGCCTCAGTGCGACGAAGACGGCGGGACGACAGTGGCACGCGCTTCTCCTTCTTGACTCCGCGCTGCACCTTACGCTGCGAGAACGAGCGAATTGGAGACTGTGCCTTGGGCTTCTTGCTGGTCTTGGCATCTTCTTCACTACCGGATTCTTCTTCTTCTTCAGAGGTTGGCTCGTAGTTGACGGATTCGGAGTTGTATTCGACTGGAGGCGAGGTCTTGGGTGCATCCTCGGTATCGGACCTCTCGCTGTCGGACGAGTCTTCGTCATCTTCGTCGCTGCTTAACCCGTCGTAGTCCTTCTTCGTGACGAAACCGAGTAGGTGCTTGCCACCAAGCGATGCAGTCACTCGGGTCTTTTACACGTCGTAATTCCTTGAGCCGGAAAGTCGAGGGAAGTCGTCACTTGAGGTTTGGCTGGGACCCACGACCTGTTGAGAGACACGCTTGACACTTGAAGAAGGACACGTGGGAAAAGGTTTGAAACGAAAGGGAAAACGAAAAGTGAGATTGGTATTAGTGGGAACGATAAGGTATTATCCTATTGTTTGTATCTGGTAGTCTAATACAC
>NW_008649198.1:1036-7081 GCF_000247585.1 Phytophthora nicotianae INRA-310 | reverse complement strand
CATCCAAAACATATATATTAGAATTGCTGATATTGCAGAGTGGTAGACCCCTCAAGTCCAGAACAGAGCCAGGAAATATACAATGCGGTCTTGGGCAGTACAACATTGGGGGGGGGGGGGGGGTATATATTAGATAGTTGCTACTAGCTGAGTCCGCCTCGTTTAAGGTAATGCCACAGTCTGCACCGACGTTTAAGATACACTAACTTGAGGTACAAGCGTGAGGTGATTCATGATACCGTACAGTATTCTGGATAAAGTGAAAGGTTTTCCATTAAAAAAAAAAGAACACTGACTGTAGTTGACTCATTTGATTCCTCATCTGCACGCTGTTTTGTTTTCATTGGTGCGAATTTAATGCAGCTATACTGTATTTGGCACCACTCAAGGTGAATTAATTTGCCAAAATTTCAAAATCTAGTACACTAGTACTGGATAATGGACATCACCTGTACTGTCGAGATCTCAAACGGTGCCAACTGTTAAACACGCTGGCAGAAAAGTACTCCATACCTATACCGCCAACGATGCCGTAGTAAGTGTATTCGCAGGTATAGTACAGAATCACAGAGGATTAAAGACGGAGAAGAAGAAGTCATTTTCTTTTTTATGTTGAGGATATCGGTGGTATCATCTTAACTCTTTAAGTTCTTGTACATATAATAATGGCGTCGTATTGCCAACTCCTTCGTTAACTCAACATGAAAAAAAATCGCGTCGAACAGGCGATCCCCTCGGTAGTCATAGCGTTGTCAATTTATTCCTGTCTAGGGTATTCCTATCCCTGCATGTACCACAAAATTGGATCCGAGTACCTTAAGCTTGGAACACTGCGCAAAAATTACTAATGGAAACAGCTCGTCACTGGCGATTTACCCTGGTTTGCTCTTCTATTGCCAGTTTTGCCTCGCCTCACCAAGACACCCTCCTCTCTAGCCCTACCTGTCCACCTCGCACTGATCAACACTCAATGGCAGCTGTACAAATATGCTAGCACCATGTTCACATCCCTACTTTGTCCCAAACAGAGCTAGATTCATGGGCTCCCAGAATCTATGGTCTTCATCTGGTTCATCACAAGCAACGATATGGAAGCTATTGATGCGCAGAAAGCTCTGGATTCACTTCCGGTCTCAGTTGGCCACAAAGCTACGGCACGCGGTGCGCCATCATATACTCGACTAGTTCCTTACCAGTTGGGTTTCCTGGTGTAAAGAGAAGGGTGTCACCGTTACGGATAAGGCAATTAGAGTGTAGCGCTTCTCCGTGATCCAAAAGCTCGAGTAACGTCCAAAGTAGTCAAAAGAATAGGCTTCATCGGTTCAACATTCGGATCGGACGTGGTAGCAATAATGCTCTTGTGTAGTTATGACTGTTCTCATAGTTAAACACACAGACTAGGAGTAGTTGGCTTCACATGCTTTCCATTTTACAACTGAGTGGTGCAAGAAAATAATATCTTAGGTTTGTCTGCAACTGGTCAATGGGAACCACTAATTTATTGCTGTTGAGGGAGTATTCCAAGCCTATGCATTACTACCGAGGGGATCGTCTGTATTTCAAAGTTGATAACTGGTTGTGATGATTCAAATGTTCAAGCTTCACTACACCCTTATTAAAGCTAGCGCTCGAACACCACAAGAGAAAACTTGTGGAGTGACAGCCTAAAACACTGACCAGAGGTTTTCACCACCGAGCCACTGGCCGCTTCCACTGAAGGGGTAGGAGGGTCGAAAACATTGATAAAATGGGCTTGTAGCACCGAAGTACGCCGACACATAAAAAGAATAGGATCCGTTTTCCAACAGCCAAAGCCGTTGTCGATGAACCCGACGACGACTTCTCGTGCTGTCTGAAATATGTTATTTTCGAATTCGCTACAGGAAACCTACAACGGCTGCATAGTTTGGCGACAGTAGCATGCATAGGGGACATGGCCAGCTCAAGTAGTCGCCCAAGCTCTGATGAAAGTATAAGTTCGTCGGACGATAGTTCGAACGACTCGGAGGTACCATATCCCACACCTATTTAGACAAATAATACGGCTAATACCTTGTAATGCAGTCAAGTGAAAGCGCGATCTCGACGGGGCAACCTTCCAGATTTCGACCTACCTGGCAGCTCATTTGGTGGTCAAGTCAATCCACTGGAGGCACGCTAGAAGGATTTATGGCAAGCTTACCTAGTCGAGCTACAGTGAAAAATGACTGTTACCCGTATACAATGCACCATACCGCTCTCGGTGACAACATGGTACTTCAGGAATGACACATGATGCGCACAGTCCTGACCAAATGTACCTCTGCCCGTTGTGCTCTTGTTGGAACTTGTAAATGTCGCTACAAAATCAATACTTGCGACCTAAGCGATATTTTGATCGTATATCAAGACGGACAACACTCAATGTTGGACGCAGCCGAAAGTTCCCGCGAGTGGCAAAACCGACAGCAGAGATGAAATTCTTTGTACAGAATGAAATTACGATGTATTATGGTGTGACTCCCCATGTCGTGTTTACCCGGTTGTGTTCCCGGTTGCGTGGGCCACCACTGCTTGAGACACAAGTACAAGGATACATGAAGCGTTGGCGAGCAAAACATCGAGATGACTGTATGCTACCGGTTGTTGAAATTTGTGCACGATCAATGTTCGAATTGAGCCATCAACCGGCCCAAGACAGACATGGATTACTCGTGTATTGCGACTCTATTTACGAAAATGTTAACCTCGTTCCAAACATTGGAAATGCATCTGATGAATCACCTTTTTGAATGGGACTCACGTGATATTCACTGCCGGAAACGTATGCTATAGTGCAGGAAGATCCTCGCTGCATCACTAATCTTCACGTAGATAGCACACACAACTTGGTACGACAACGTTATAGCGTATTTATCCTTTGATATTCGGACTGCTGTGGATATTTCTTCCCACTGGTGTATTACTGTACATCGCAAAGGAGGGCTGAAGATGTTGCTTGGTGCCTATCGTACCTAATACGCGTGATGCTCCAGCTTTTTGGAAGTAGATTTTCACCGCAATACATGATGACTGACGCTGACAATAGTCAGTACAATGCATGCACCTGTGAGTTATCCACCACCACGATTCTTGTGGGCTGGTTTCACGTTTGTCAGAACGAGTGGGAAAAAAATCCCGAAAACTACCCAAACAGCAGCGAAATCGAATATTTAGTGATTTGAAGGACCTTCACTTCTGCAGATCAGTGAACGAGTTTGACCTGAAGAATGCAAATATCGTGAATACTTGGAAGACTATTGGCGAGACCTCTGCTCGTTTTCGAGCTGTTGCTAAGAAGATTCGCCGCCAGTGGTTCGACAACCCTCGCTTCTTCAAATAACAAGCATTCCACACACCTCCAGGTTACGCTACAACTAACAACCCCGTGGAGCAATACCACCGGAAGGTTAAATTGGTGAATAGTACGGCTCGCGCTACGCCAATTGAAATGGTGCAACTCTTCGATCAATCGAGCATTGGTTTTATAGCGAAAACTACAAATTTCTCGAGTATTACGCAAGCATCAAAGCGATTAAAAGCACACTACAACAAAATTAAGAAACGAGGCGATCTAAGTGCAACTGTGCTTCTTCTCGTTGGAGATCTACGAACTCAATTCGTGTGAGTGAAGCAATCCATTCCCGAAACGAGTGTTGCTACTGCTATTCGACTGATGGTATTGCCAACTCACAACGTATCAACTTTAAGAAAGACAAAGCCGCCAAAGAAAAAGAAGAAACCTAAATTCGATGCCGATGACGCTAATCAGCCTATTAAGTCTTCACACACGCTGCGCATGCAGTGGGAGGGCATGCCGGAGGACGGGTGGGTAGTCGATGTGACGACTAGGGCGTGTAAATGTCGCTTCCACAGCAAGTACAATCTATGCCCTCATATTATCGAAGCAACAAAAATACTAGGACTCCCTTGTCCTGGGTTTAAAACCCCAGCCGGCCGGTTTCAATCGCGTGACAAGCGTCAAAGAAGTTCGACTGTTCGCCCTTCTTCCTCAATCGCTTTAAGTCATCTACAAAGCGTCAGTTTCTCAGATACTCCTGTATCTGTACGCTGTCCAAGCGTTCTGGACTTTGAAAATGTTCCTGTACAACGTATGCAAGCTGTAGAATCGCATTGTATACGACTCGAGCGTCCAAGGTCAGCACCATATCGCACTTTATCCAACGACGTTCCCGATCCAGACAATTTAGCCATGCATTGTAGGACTTCACGTAGTCCGCCTTCTTTGACACTCCGCCAGTCATGTGAGCATACAAAGCGTCGTAGGTACTAATCACGAGAAGGAGTATTGACGTCGCATTATATATCAAGACACTTGCATTCCTCGATGACAGGCTTTCAGTGTTTTAGGTCTATCCTACAGTGTTTTAACCCGGCTCACACAGTGGAAGCGCCCAACCTAATCCTCAGTGGTTAGCCTAGATTTACAGTGTTTTAGGCCAAATCGAACAGTTTTGAAGACTGCCCCTCAAAATTGTGCTATAGAACAGGAGCTTTTGTATAGGTCATAAAAGTTGATACCAAATTTCACGACCAAATTACCCCTAGAATATGATAATTTTTTTAATATACGAAAGTTAGAGACAAGGGGTAACTTCGCCGTAGTCCGAATTTGCGGTCAGATTTGCCGAATTCGGACTCCTAATACCTGATTTTGCTCCTAGAATACATGCACCTCAACGGCACGAAATTTGGGGAAAGGGTCCAATTAGAGTAAGCTCCAAATTACGCGTACTCTATTGGATCAAATGTCAAAACATCCGCAAAAACAGCTTGTCCTTATTGACGAGCTGGAGCACGCTATTGCGATTGTACCCTAACAGAGACACTTAGACAGAATCCTGTCGGAAGATAGAGGCTGACTGTAAGCTTGTTAGTAAGAACTAAGCCACATGCATTTAATTTGATTTCACAGTGCATTTGAAACATATCGTTTAGGTGCTTCAGCTAGGATATACTCATGAACTCGAGTTTGTCCTGGGCGAAGTACTGCTCCAAATGCTGCAATTTTTAGTGCTGTAGATTGCCAAAACGTGTCTCTGTAGGTCCAGTAAGTTCTATTACACGTTTACTACTTTCGATGGTGTTTCAACAGCGATATGGACCATCATTGATTTGCTGGTCGATATTTGACCATCAGAATGTGGCAATTTTTGGTATCACCTATTATGGCCAGTACAATAATTATTCCGCACTTCAAACCCGTATTTTGCATGATAACTTTAGAAAAATTACAAGTCCCGTACTATTATTTATGGCAGAAAATGTAATGTTGTATTTGGATTTTGTATTGAGCAATTCGAAATCCATAATTTGCATCATATCCCGCCGTATTAATTGATGGAGAATCATTTCTGGGCGTTACGACTGTTTTCACAGTTGGAATTCATATTGAATTTGTTGCACAGTGTTATACATAAGTGTAGGCTATCAGTTACTTCGAAGTACGTTGTTTACTAATGCCGTGCTAGCACGGCGAAGCTCTGGATTTTACATATAAATACATGACTTGTACCAGAAACTTTAGATTATTATTTTTATTTTTTTATACCATTTTTTTTAAGTTGTACATGTATTAAATAAAAAATACCATTGTTTATTATACTTAATTTTAAACTTAAAGCTTTTACGTGTAATTCCAAATGCGTCTTGACATTAAAAAAAATAATAATTTGGTCAAAACCTAGTAAGATTACAACTTGTTGGGTTAGTGGGGATCTTCATCTGCTGCAAACGCAAGCGAGTTTACTACCCCGGCAGACTGTGGTGACTGAAGTGGAGTAGTCTTCTATCATCCACCGAGAGACCCAGTCAGAACAAGACACTTCCTGCTTGGATTCGCTCAGTTTAGCAGACATCTTCGCAATCAAAAACCCCGGAAGAACCAGTGAGCCCTTGCGCGCTCGTCCAGTTTCATTTCCATCCAAGTTTTCAGTATATAATCCAGACGACCCATCCAGTCGAGATCTGCGCGGACAAACAAAACGACTAAAGAGTCACTATACT
>NW_008649198.1:0-510 GCF_000247585.1 Phytophthora nicotianae INRA-310 | reverse complement strand
CACCATAAACAAGCTCACTCTTCATATACGTAACGGTTTAAGCACATATACTTTGTGCACCAGCTAAATGTCGATGGATGTGATCGAGTCATTGCGAACAGAACCGGAGCGCTGATCTCCGCAAGAGCGTTGCTGCCACGCAAGAGCGTTTCAGTCACTCAATGGTACCCAAAGCCCCAAGTATTTATGCCACATACAGAGGGGTATTTGCATGCGTGCCGACCATTCTTTTAAACCCCAGAGAGTCAATCAATTTTTTATTTAGCCCTAATTGTTTGGGGTAACATTCACTGGGTTATGAATGTTGCTCCTGGCCGACACAAGCAACATTCACCGGGTAATTCTAAGTGTGTAGAGGAAATTTAGTATAGGAGGTAATTATAACCACCTTTGTATGGTGAAGAAATTACATCTCTAGACAGCCCACCTAAATTCAAAGGGAAAAGTACCACTTTGGCCTAGTAAATCCATGTGATTCGCTGATATCACAGGCACATCGAGTCATACAGT
>NW_008649197.1:14189-21157 GCF_000247585.1 Phytophthora nicotianae INRA-310 | reverse complement strand
CCCCCCCCCCTGCCTTCCTCCGGTTCCTCGCTGTTTGACGGTCCTTCGTGCCAGGTGCGTAGTATTCTCGTGGCGCAGACCGCGTAGAGATGACTCAAAGTCGAGGCGTTTTGATATCATTATTTCGTAACGGAACAGATCGGATTGACGGCACTCCAATGGCGGCTGCAGTTGGTAGGAAATTCAAATAAGAATATTCTGACGTGGAGGATTTCGTCGATTGGCTCACCTCTCAAATGTGATACTGAGCAGAAGACAACAGCCTGTACCCGATCGCGATCCTCGTGGACGAGCTGAAGCATGAAGACGTGCAGCTACGCCTCAACTCGATTCGCCAGATCCGCATCATCGGTAATTTTCCAGTCTCTTTCTATAATAACACCTCAAAGGACACCACACTAACATATAGCATCGGTTTATGGCGTATTATTACTAGCGGAGGCGCTAGGTCCCGAGCGCACCCAGAACGAGTTGCTGCCATTCATGAACGGTACAAAACGCTGTCATTTGTTCGGACGTCCTATTGGCATTTTTGACGCTGAACCTCCTTATCCTGATAGACTCGCTGGATGACGAGGATGAGGTGCTACTGGTGATGGCCGAGGAACTAGGCGACTTCGTGGACGTCGTGGGTGGACCAGCTCATGCCTATTTACTGCTAAAACCCCTCGAGTCTCTGGCTACGGTGGACGAAGCCTCAGTGCGTGACATGGCCGTACGATCGATCTGCAAAGTGGTGGAGGCCATGGAGCCAGACCATGTCTCCGAGCACTTTGTACCGGTGTTGCGACGTCTTGTCACCCGTGACTGGTTCACGTCACGTATTGCCTCGTGCAATCTTTTTCAGGTTGGCTACACACACCTTGCAGCCGATATTCAAGCGGAAATGCGAGGGATGTTCGGTCAACTATGCCGTGACGACACTCCAATGGTGCGCAAGGCCGCATCTGCTGCACTTGGAGGCTTTGCGTCCGTAATGGACGGTACTAGTGCCAGTGGAGAAATGCTACCGCTGTTTCTGGCGCTGGCTACGGACCGCCAGGACTCAGTTCGGATACACACAATCGACAACGCTGTTGCAATGGCACGTCTGGTACCAACGGAAGCGCTGTTATCGCAGGTGCTGCCGACGATCTTTGAGACGGCACGTGATGGCTCGTGGCGTGTGCGATGGTCAGTTGCCAACCGCTTTCCCGAGATCTGCGAGGCTTTGAATGCGGAGACGATCAATTCGACGTTCTGCGACTCGGTGGTGTCGTTGCTGGAGGACAACGAGGCGGAGGTGCGCACTGCGGCCACGTCAAAGATCCTTGGGGTTGTGAAGCTCCTGCAGCCTCAGCGGATTGTGGAGAAGATCGTACCGTGTTTTCAACGTCTCGCACGTGATATGTCGGACCACGTGCGCTCTGCATTGGCTTCTGTGGTGATGAAGGTTGCTCCGTTTTTGGGTCGAGACCTTACTATTGAGCACTTGCTGCCTCTCTTCCTGCTTGTAAGTGTTGTTGGGGATTTTCGTTGATATCCGTGGTATAAGCTGACTTACTGATGATTATGGCAGCTGCTAAATGACCAAAACTCGGAAGTACGCCTGAATGTTATTTCTAATCTCGAAGAAGGCAACAAGGTAAGCGCAATGATACGAATCTGCTGTCTAGTGAGTGTTAGTGTCAACCTGGTTGATACTGCTGAACAGGTGATCGGAATTGAGCTTCTGTCGCAGTCACTGCTTCCTGCTATCGTGCATCTTGCGGAAGATCGTCAGTGGCGGATTCGTCTGGCGATCATAGAGTATATTCCGTTGTTGGCTGCTCAGCTTGGACGCGACTACTTTGAGGAACAGTTGGCGCAGCTCTGCATGGCGTGGCTTGTGGACAATGTGTATTCGATCCGTGAAGCGGCCACAATCAACTTGAAGAACTTGACGGAGCACTTTGGCGTGGATTGGGCACGGACGAGTGTGGTGCCGCGGATCTCGACGATGCACTCGAACACCAACTTCTTGCATCGGTTGACGTCTTTGTATGCAGTGAAAGTGCTGTGCGAAGCCATGACCCCTGAGTCGATTCAATCTCTGCTTATCCCTCTGGTTGTTGAGCTGGCTCAGGTAAGGAAAGATGGTTCATCTTCCTTATTTATTGTGTTTATGTTTCTGACTGGTGTTATTACCTGTAGGATCCGGTCCCGAACATTCGTTTTAACGTGGCAAAAACACTGGAAGTGCTGGGCTCTAAAGTAGACACGGAAGCGCGCACTGCCACTGTCACTCCGTGTCTGACGGCGCTACTACAGGATAGCGATGCCGATGTTGTCTTCTTTGCGCAGCGAGCGCTCTCGAAGCTCGGTTAGTTTTAGGTAGATATCGCCTGTATCCCATTCACAAGAAACAATGCACTGCAATAAACCCAATTACTACTATTACTACTGATACTACTGCAATATCCAAGACAGCCGCGTTAGCTACCTCGTGGGTGGAAAACTTTCTCGTGTCCACGATTTTTTTTTTTGCCTACAAGCGTTTGAACGACTGCATTCGTCCTCGCCCTTACACCTCGCTCATCAGCAGTTCCAGCATGTTGATGGCGGCGTTCACGTCTCGGTCCCAGTACCTCGCTTGGCAGATCTTGTTCTCACAGAGAAGCACGACGTGGCAGTGGCGTGACTGGATCTCAGCCTGGGACCAATCACGTGGGAGGATTTTGCCCTTGACCTTCTTTCTCTTGGGCTTGTCGACGTTTTTGGGAAAGACTGGAGTAGGGTACTGGACGCTCGAAAGCGACTGGTGGCACTGCGAGCATAGCTTGCTCGTCCTGAACTCGTCCATGGAAACCACTGTCGCGCGCTTCCGCAATGCCTCTTTCAACCCCTTGACCGGGCTCGGAGCGTGGCCCTTGATGCCATCTCTCCGGCTCCAGTCACCGTAGGCTACACATGTGAGCCTACTCACAGTCGGTATGATCCGCCTAACAAGCGTATCCACTGCAACCAGAGCCATACGCTTCTGGAAGAAGCGCCACTTCAGGCACGGTCATCTTTGCAAATCTGTAGGATGTACGCCGCGTGTTGCCAAAAGTACTCGAGTTGCTTCAGGTACTGTTCATAGTTCGCTGTCTTGAATGAAGGCATACCGTCGATTACCTTCTTGTACTCGGGAAACTTCCTCTTTTGGCTCTCGTTCCAAGCGCGGAAGCGGTTGAACCCGGCAAGATGCCTGCACTCGCGAGTGGTGACGCTGACGGTCTCTCTGCCCGGGCACTGCCCTAGGCGTAAAATCTTTGGTTGACGAATCCACTTGGGGAAGTTGCGCTTGTTCTTCTTCTTCTGTTGTCTTGGACGACGGACCCTTCTCGGCTTGCGTCGACGAGGAGCCTGAGGTCGAAGGTATTGGCGAGCTGCTGTACACACCGACCGCATGCCGGGATCGAGACCGATGACTACGTCAGGCAGATAGCCAGCTGGAACGAGAGGATCGTCTTCTCCACGCTCCGGCTCATCTTGCTTCGGTCGGTAGTATAGAATTGACGCATTGTATCCATCGGCCTTAATCTCGTTGGCAAAGAGATGGCTGGCGTGGTTGTACTTCGCTTCGACTGTCATCTGCCGGAACTCTGGCTTCGGCACAGATTCATCCGCTACAGTCTCGAAGCGATCAATCGCAAACGCTCGTCGCATGACAGCACATCGGATAGCGCCAAAGGATGATCTAGAAATCTTCACTTGAGGCATGTTCTAGTCTTCCATTAGGTTTCCTTCTCCACGTTCGCGGATGCGAGACACAAATCCTGCCAACGTCGTTCCATTGATCACGATGTGAGCAGTTTTGAAAGCCGTAGACACTGGAAACAACGAGAACGCTCTAACCCCTTTCTCGTTCGGAACGGCCTCCATACGAGCCTCCACGACGCTCTGGAACTCCCATTTTAGCCGAATGTAGAACGCCAGGCCATTGTTCTTGATATTGCTGGGCCAAGGATTCCACTTCTCGCTCCACTTCTCTCCATCCGGGGTGAGCACGTCTCGCATCTGCAGCGCTTCGAGACAGTCAGTCTCCTCTACGTTGTAGCAAGCATACATGATCTGCCCGACGAGCTTTTGTTATCCTTCTATTTGGCTGGGCTCAGGTCGTCTCCCGTCTTCCCGAACTTGATCAGTACGTATGCCCTCAACCGCTTCCGAAACTGTTCTCGAGTCATCACGCCAGCGTTGACCACTAGTTGCTGTCGCAAAGCCTGTTTCAACTCTGAGAAACCTGTCATATTTGCGCCTTCGCGCAATCCGGCCTGACTTCGACCAATACGATAGATCTGAATGCTGTCCCAGAGAGAACGATTCTTTGTGGCGATCATGTGCGACATACGTGTGGAGGCCACAATGGTCGAAAAAGGTTTTGCCATAGTCTGGCAATGGAAGATCGTGCTTGAGACTGCGCAGTGTGTGGAGGTTGACGAGGTGCCACGTCTCCATCTGGATCGGCTTCATGGCTAGCGCAGTGCACTTGATCTCCTTCACAAGACGTTTGTCTGCGCACATCCTGTTCAGTCGACAGACAACAGATCGAAGAACTTTGCCTTTCTTGTACTCCTTCTCGCGAAGAGTACCAGCCGTCTTCGTTCTCGTTGCCTTCGGTACTACTTCTTTCATCTCTTTTACTCGTCGGGGTCCTGAATCTCCTCGACGACGTCCCAATCGCCCATGTAGTCGTCTCTCTTGCGCTTGCGACTCGTGGTTGAAATGAGGAAGTGAGTAAAGAGATGAGATTGCAACCACCATCTTTTGAACAAACGTTTGTATGGCCAAGTGCAACAACTGCGCTCAGCCATATCGCAGCGGTTCCGACATCCCAACATTTTCCGACGGTTGGGGACGTCGGCGATAGACAGTACAAAAACCTTAGAACATAATACAGTAAATGCTCTACTACCGGTATCGTGGTCCGACCATATCCTAGGATTTGATATATTTTCTAAAAGTAACACTACAAATTCAACTGAGAAGCAAGGAGAATAATATCCTCCACATCTACATCAGATCCGTAGCTTGTAAGATCGGTACCACTGCTTCTTTCTTCTACGGCATTGAAGAGAATGCCCGTGTGGCGAAAGCAGTTCTCAATGGTACGCTTACCTTGCACTTCACTCCAAATTTCCTTGCTCCATTGCATCGCCTGCAACTGGTCCACGGCGTACGCCTTACTGTCAATCTCAACGCCGTGCTTAATCTTGTCGTATACCCACTGGAGTTGCTTCCTTCTGTACGCCATTTTAAAGGATGCAATGATGCCAGCGTCCATAGGTTGTAGGAACGCAGTAGTGTTTGGAGGAAGAAACTCCACTCGAATATTGGTGCACACAAAATCCCCCAGTTTGTGTGAAGAGGCATTGTCGATAAGCAAGAGAATGTGACGCCCACACCCTCGCATATCCCTGTCAAAATTGAGTAACCACTCTCTGAAGATAACGCCTGTCATCAACGCCTTCTTATTAGAACGGTAGCTAAAGCCGAGTTCCTCCGCCGTGCGCTTCTTAAAACCGTGAGGCTTCTTTGCGTGCCCCAGGAACAGAACCGGCAGTTTGTCAGTCCCGTCCGCGTTTACAGTTAGAGGGAGGGTGATTCTTGTCTTTTTTTCTTGGTACCGCGGGCTCCTTTAGTACAAATTGAGCGGGTCGGAGCCATGGCGTAACAAAGCCCTGTCTCATCCATGTTGTAGATATCCTTAGGTTCGTACAGGTCAGTAATTTCTTGAAGTTGCTGATGACCTAAGGCAGTCGCTACAGGATCTGCAGAGTGAGCTTCACCAGGCAGCTTTCGACTCTTCAGTCGATGTCTCCGTTCGAAAGCGGTTAACCATCCGTCCGAAAAGGTAAGATCCCACGCATCACACAAGTCTTTCTGAATAGCACGAGTTTTCATCTTAATTAATTCGCGAGAAAGACACACACCGTTAGCTTCAACCTTCATAATCCAGTCACGTAGCAATTTCTCCAGCGCAGACGACGTCACTTGAAGTGGCTTACGCCTCTTTCCATCACCGTAGCCTTCGCTCATGATCTTGGTTGCGTTTTTCAGGATGTCGGAGACTGTTGTTTGTGGTGGCACTCGTTTTAGCTTGTACTCTGCCTTTGCCCACGTTCCCAGCTCTTCTTGAGTCATGTTTGGGCAATCAGCTGCCTTCTGGATAAGCCCACGCTTCTGCTGTATCTTCATCCATCTCCCCATGACTAGATGCGCTGCTCGTTGCAGGTTATGTTGTGTGAAGCGCGAGCTTTGCGCTGAGCGAGCTAGATTAAAGGACTGGGTCCGATGGATTCCCATCAGAGGCACAATCAATCCATCCCTCTTTAAAACGATTACATCGACAATTTCAGGGAATTAAGTTATACCAGTACCGGAATAGGAAGCATTTACTGTAAACATCATCAAAAAGCATACATCTGTGTTTCGTTTAAGTTCGAAACTTTTCATTGGCTCAGAAAGCTCTGTCAGTCCTCGAAAGCGTGCTCACAGCCGCAAGGAAAAGGCCTATAGAACCTGTAGGCCGAGAAAAACGTGTTTTTTATGTACCTTTATTATGGGCTTGGAGCCACGTACGCTACAGCCTGCAAATTCATTAATGAGACCGGATCACCCATGAGAGGCCTCTGTATTCATTCAGTGACAATTTAGTGACATTGAATCATCTTATTTAACCATACTTAGTTTTATTTTAACTAGCCAATGACAGAATGACATACATTAAACCTCGTTTAGGTTTTTAATTAGCCAATAAATGACTGCCAAATATTCCGATAAACACTATTCGACATCATTCTTCTTTTTTGTGGCTTAACGACACGGAGCTTAGCGACCCCCGCCCACAATTTCGACGACGAAGCTCAAAGGATGAGCGCGGGGCTTGCCCTGAGGAGCGGGATCGATACCCGCCGTCGCCGTTAGACTGGGGGGTGGGGGGTCCCTGAACGAAGAATGCGTTC
>NW_008649197.1:10134-12743 GCF_000247585.1 Phytophthora nicotianae INRA-310 | reverse complement strand
CGGGCGGAACATGCCCATCGAAGAGGTAGACAACGAGGTTACGCGTGCTATGTCGCGTTGGAATCCTGTCTCGTCTAAGACGCTTAAAAAGTACATGGCACTCGTGGAGCGCGAGGTAGAGGCCGCTATAGCTGAGGAAATGCCCGAAAGCATAGGGGTCATGTTCGACGACAGGAGTGCTGGTTCTACTTACTACGTTGGCATCTACGCTGTCTACATGGTCGACGACTTGGCGCAGTGAGTGTTGTTAGCACTCGCTCCTTTACTCGATGGGAACGATTTTGGTGCTGACGCACATATTGCCCTTATCATCGAAACCCTTGCCGTCTTCGGCAAAGAGCCTGGCTGCATTCGCTTCATCGTAGGCGATAACTGTGCCCAAACCAGGCCATAGCGACGCGCATGGGCCTGCCTCTGGTCGGCTGCGCTAGCCATAGGCTGAATTTGGCTATTCAGCAGTACATCTCTGAGCACGAGGCCCTTCTCTGTCAAGTTAATGAACTGATGACTCAGCTACGCACCAAGAAAAACTCTGCGAGCCTGGGGGAGTACACAGATCTTCGGCCTGTGAAGCGCAACGTGACGCGCTGGAGCTCAACTTTCAAGATGGTGAAGCGATTTGTAGAGTTCAAAGATGCTGTGAAGCACGTGGAGGCCGTGGACGAGCTCATGCCTAGGGCGCCCGATTGCAGAAAGCTGGAAAAACTACTCGAAGATTTAAAGGCGCTGGATAGTGTTTGTCTGGCGTTGCAGTCCAACAAAACAACTTTGAGCGATGTCCGCATCATGTTTGACGGTGTCATAAAGCGCTACCCTAATATGGCCAAGTACCTGTCCCAGGATGCAAATATTGTCCACTCGCCAGCTTTTGAATCTGCTGTCGTCAAGGTATTTTTTTATTTTGATTTGTTTTCGTTTTATGCACTAACTTTACTGTTTTTGTCAACAGATAATGCATCAGGAGAGACTGTCTCGACTAGAGACAGCTGCAATTGCGTCATTCCAAGTTGGTGAAAGTTCTGCTTCTGAGCCCGAGGAAGCCAACGCTTCCAGCTTTGCGGCGACGCTGCTGCATGCTGGCAACAAACGGAACTACGCTACTGCCAACGCTCCACAGTACGATTCTCTACTCTTTCATGTGCCCCCGACGAACAACGATTGTGAGCGCCTCTTTTCCAAGGCAACTTCGAAATGATCATGTTTTTGAAGGAGAATGCGTCGTATTGGGGTCGACGCACTGTGGCTACTGTGTAACACCGATCGACTGATCCAATGCAAATGCGCCAAAGTAGAAGGTGAGCACACAATAATACATTGGTATTGCACAATATACTATTATTGTGATCATGGCTGATGAATCATTTACTACGGTTTGTGCTGGCTTCCAATACAATATCAATACGTATTTCCCGAGGCCTGTCTTAGCATACTGGCGTTAAAGCGCGCTGATCCCGAGGCAGTGCAGATCTTCTCAATGTCGCTTAGAAGTTGCGTGTTGTCTTGCATATGCCCTCATGATAAAGTAGAGCATAAATACTCCACAGTCATGCAAGTTCTTTTGGATGGGCCTTATGCAAAGATTTCGGACGACGAAATCGGGTGCGGTTGTACCTGGATGCTTTGTTTCAGTTCTTCGTCAAAATACCCGCCCACTACATTCTTGATTGCTTCGATCTTCGAGACACCAAGGGAGTCCACGTGAATCATGCATCTTCTCAGAAGTTAGTACTGGATTTTGAACGATTGCGAAGGTCCAATGAGATCCCATTCACACGGGTATTATCACCCGGTCGTACTTTTCATATGGAAATGTTGCTGTAAGCGTACAACATTTCTGGTATGCGGCCAAGATGTTTCTCTTGTCCATGTTGTACTCCAAGAAAATGTGCCCAAACAAATTTGCATTCATGACATAAGTCCTTCCATATGTAGGAAGATTAGACCTCAAGTAGTATGTGAGGGCTACATCATTTAGCCAAATCTCGTCCTGAATTGTTTTGACGTCATTGTCTGTAATTACCAGACGCGTGCTGGTTTTACCAGGGACGAAACATGGCGATTGAATTACGCGTATAATACTGGCTTGTGGTATTGCTTCGTCTCCAAAATTGCTTGGAACGAAGTCTTCACTCGACTCATTATCCAGCAAAATAATCTGAGCCTTGGGTGTTTCGGGTGAACTCGACACAGGCGGCTTGGGTGTTTCGGGTGAACTCGACACAGGCGGCTGGGTCTTTTTTGTTGGTATTTGACTTACTGCAACCGCCTTGCGTTTTTTCTCCGCTATGAGGCCGGATATAATGCTGCTGAGATCGTGGCGCTTAATGAACCGAGTTGCCCAGGATCCTTGAGCTGCCGACTCACGTTCACTAAATCCTAGGATTGTCAGGATAGCGTCGGCAATAATATCCCTTCGGTAAACTTCTTGGCCATTTTCCACCTTCTGCTTCACGCACTTTACGATAGTAGTATCTTAAGAGAGTGTTGGTGGAGCCGTTCCTGAGCGTTTTGTGCGTTTCGCAGATGGATCAAAGGTTGAGGAGAAGATGTCGTCTTTATTTTCCATTCATCCATGCAATGTCGTGCGCTGAATGCCCAGTTGCCGGGAC
>NW_008649197.1:6712-8689 GCF_000247585.1 Phytophthora nicotianae INRA-310 | reverse complement strand
GGCTGCCTCGAGAATTGTTAAACGCGCAGCTAGTGCTTTGATCCACGTGATAAGCTCCTGAATTACAGCGAGAAGGTGATCCATGTTTGGGCATACGTGTTTACCTGTATCTTGTTCTTCTTGCTGATCTTGTGCAGGTTGTAAAGCCTCGTTGTGTAAAGCCACCGACCATTGGAGCAAGTTGGCGATTGGGATGCCTGCAGCTTCTAAGCACCCCTCCATGCGTGCAACGATAGGAGCCGTAGGCGCCAGGTCCTTCAACTGCGGGTAGGACCGAATCAGGTACGCTGTAAGAACGCTAAGTATCTTTGTATTGACGTTTAGTCGTTGTTCTTTGAGACCAGACCAGGAGCTGAACATGAAACGCTGCAAGCAACCTAGGCGCTCCTGGCTAGCATGATCGAGCGCTGCCACATCTATGGTTGTCGGCTTCTCGTCAGCCCCCCAAGCCGCTCAAGGCCCTGGCGACCTTTCTGTCCTCCCGCGCTGTACTAGTGATGTAGGCGAAGGCCTTGTTCATCTTCGTCATATCCCAGGCACCGCGATCGAAAATCCGCTGTGCAGCAAGATGGTCGTCTCCATTCGCGTGCTGCGCTCCTCCACGCCGGAATGAATGCGATGTCAAGGCAGAGGTGGAGCCTGCAGGCTCGGCGACACGCTTCAACAGCCGGTTCACGTACGCTTGTACGCCATCTTCGCCTCTCTTCGTATCTCTGGAGCGCGTTGTGGAATCAGTTGGAGGGGCAAGCGAACCAGGAGGTGACGACCGTGCAGTGTCAACGGGGATGCTAGGAGAAGGCGTCGGAACAACACTGACTGGCAGCGGTGTTGGCTCGGCATCCAGCAACGTTTGAAGTGGCTCCCCCGTATCCAGCGGCACGTCTTCTTCGGGGACAAGGTCAGGTAGCTGGTCCAGCAGCGCCACGCCTGGTGCTTCCTGCGTCGCCAAGGCAACCGCTTTTGCATGCAGCGGGCACGTCAAGAAATCTTTTTTGTCTGGAATCAAGGTAATCCCCTGCTCCTCCGATGTTTTGACGCGAAGAAGGCGAAGGTAGAAGGTTCCGTCCGCTTACACGGACACGTGTTGCTTCTGTATGTAGCCTAGGTCCGATGAACGGCCAAAACAGTGCCACATCAAGCAAACTAGTGCTGCATCTTGGTAGTCGGCATGTACAGGAGTCGTGCTGTATACATGACGGATAAGTGACCGTAAATCCTCCTTAGTACAACGAGGAGTCTTGTTAATCAAGCCACCCTTTTCTCTTTTCAATCAATGCTTGTCCAATGTCTTGCCTTGCTTAAGCAAGATCAATTCAGTAGGTACACGTAGATGAGGGTACTGATCGTAGAGCCACAGTTTTACATTTCTTTGATACGAAGTCGCAGTATTTCGCGCAAGCTTACCTTTCTTACCGTCAGTTGTGGCGAGATAGAAGCCAAAGCGGTCCATGGTCGCTGCCAACCGCTTGCCAGATGTATCCAAAAGAATACTAGCTTGAACAAAGTCCATGCTAATATTCTCCTCATCTAACATTCGCTTGAAGGCGGCTATTGCGGTGGTGCGAGCCTTCTGGGTATTCGTAGGCACGAACGCAGTTAGACTCGTTATGTGTCGCGTGCTTTTCGAGGTGTGTTTGGCAATTAAAGGGTTGCGTGCTACCTGTAGCCTACTTTACGGTAATGCCTAGTTGTACGAACTGCCAGGATATTTCAAAACAATTTGTTAATCTTGAAAATTGTATCTACATATTCGTATATGACCAGTGATTCCGACAAATATGTCGGAATGTGTCGGAATGCAAACACCGAACCCTACAAATTTATTGCTAATATTCAATCATTAAAGAATGTCATTGGCTAATATTTGCAAATATTTCCCACGGCCATACCATAAAATCTCCGACCCTCCGACAGCTCCGACCGCCAACATAAAAAGACAAATCAGTGTGAAAAACGTAAATTTAAGTGTTGATTGTG
>NW_008649197.1:0-1382 GCF_000247585.1 Phytophthora nicotianae INRA-310 | reverse complement strand
CCCAGGAGGGTGAATTGAGGGGGCCGTGCCGAACTCGGTGCGGCCAGCAGGGTTGTCGCCCGCCACGAAGAACTGTGGCGGGTTAATTCTCCCTCGGGCCTCCAAAGAGTATCCCTGTCTTGAGTTGTACTTACCTCCACCTCAGTAGCTCAGTGGTAGAGCCCCCGAAAGGGATGGTCGTTGGGTCCGATTCCCACCTGAGGTATTTTTTGTGATTGCTTTGCTGGGTGTGCTAGCAGTGCGTGTGTGTGGCAGGTCCCAAGTGAAGCGGCAGCGCCATGTTGACGTGTGGTGACACGAAGCCTTGAGTGGGCGAAGCTGTGTGTATGTGTATGTGTATGTGTATGTGCGTGTGTGTTTTGAAGTGTATTTCATGCGTGCTGTACACCGGTTATCTAACGTGTATTGTGGCTGGGATTAACCGCTAATCTGTTCGAGTACGTTTTGCGTGTATCCAGGAGCAGGGTCGCAGATAGCAGCAGATTGAAGAAGCTGTTCATGGCGCTCAATCCTGGCGTTTAGCGTACCAGCGCGATGGAGAGTGCGAAGGTGTTTCAAGACCGCGCCTGAGCCTCGAGAGATGATGCCGTGCTCGTCCAGGAATGCCAGAACGGCTTTTTCCGCGCGAGTTCCAAGCTGCAGCACCTTGTCGCGAAAGTCTTCAGCCGTTGCATCAAGCACAAAGCCGTCGTCCAAGAAAAGCTTCATGTACGCTACGAGCTGCTTTGCGTCAGACTTCTGCTGCCTCGAGATTGGTGCCCGCCAAAGCTGTGGTTCATGAGCGTACCACGCGTACCAAGTCGCATGAAGGTGAGTAGCTGCTCCTCTGCGTTGTTTTTTTCTTGCTTGACTGACATCGCTCGTGCTCGATTCCTGTTTGTGTCGTTTGCGTGCAACTTGTGTAGGATCGTTCAGCTTAGCCTCGAGTGCGTCCATGCGAGCATCTTGAAGCTTGACGTGCTCGATAAAGTGGTTAATGACAGTAGCTTGATGGTCGATGATCTTCTGTTCTGCGCTTCGTACCAATGCTTCTGATGGTGGTTGAGTTGTGCATTGTGGCTTGAGTTCCTCGCAGGCGGGTTCAGGACTTGCTAGATGCGACGACCAAGCCAGCAACTCTGCCAGTGAACACCCAGCCTCGGCGACACAAGCGTCAATACGTTTGACGGCAGGTGCTTCAGCGTTCAGGTTCTTCAGCAGCGGATAGTGGCGAATGACAGTCGAGGTGAGCACATCTAGAACCGCCTGATTAACATTGTGACGTGATTCCTGGAGGTTGTGGCAGGTGCTGAACAGGTGATGCTGAAAGCTGGAGATCACAGACCGAGTATGCGAATCGAACGACACCAAGTTCTGGGGCACCACCTTCGCGTCTGCATCGT
>NW_008649196.1:11162-20557 GCF_000247585.1 Phytophthora nicotianae INRA-310 | reverse complement strand
TCCATGGGGTTCACAGTCCAGAGGAATAGCCTTCGGAGAAATTATCTTGAGGGTGGCCACTTAGCATGGCCCGCTTCACAGCCACCACCAAAAAAATCTCAACTTCCCAAGCAACTGAAACTGAGCTACAGCGCAAAGCAACGGAGGGCAGCGCAACCAAGACTAAAGGCGATCGAGCAAACACCAATTTTCACGAAGGACTCGTCACCGTCGTTTTGATCGGATGCGATAACGCAATGTGCGACTAGCCGAATCATGGAATGATCAACAATTATACTTGTTCGAAACTCCATGTATAGGTAATAGAAAGCGCAAACTCAACATTCCTAGGCTTGAATGAACAGGTTACAGTAACAGGTAGGAGGCTGTTACTGAATTGACCATTAAACCGTTGTATTCATCAACCCCGCAACCCGCTACATGTACCCAACGATTCGCACTGCAGTCAGAGGCAACGTTAGATATTCTAGTAGACGATGCTTCGAAGTAGTTTTAAGCGCGTTTCACTCACCCGTAGTTGCAACGGAGAAGCGTTGAGGCATACGCGATGCGTGGATCGCGGAAAACAGCGCAAAAGCAATGGGTCAAACGCTGGGACTGTATTTCGTTCACCTAGACTTGCTCACTCCTTGAATTCCAGCAGTGCCCTAGCGGTCAACACACTCATATCGTAGAAGGAAGACACAGCGGCACGCAGCAGTCGAATCTCCGTAGCCTCGAAGTGCCTACACCGCATCCCCACCACCAATTCACCAGCAGCAAACAGGCATAGGCATAACAGCGTTCAGCACCAATATACGGAATGAGAGTTACAGACAAATGTTGTCAGATTAAAACGTACACGTGGAGTTCGGCGCCCTTAACAGTCAGTGTGCGGTGGATCTTCTCCGGCTGGAGCTCCTCGTCGACCTCAAGCGTCTGCAGCACATACTGCGCATCTACCTCCTCAGGAAAGCTCAGGTTAATCTCGCTGCGAAGGCGCGTTTCGTGCAACAAAGCAGGCAAAGTGTTAGATTTATCAGCAGCGGGGCTGCGATACAAGTGCAGTCGGCATGAGGCGTACCATTCGAATGGGTGCGTGGCGCTGTCCATCGTCCTGGTTAGAAATGACTGATTGCCGTTTAGAAATAGCTAGAGTATACAATATGTATACAAGGTAGTCCACATCAACTACGGTGTGTTTAACTGTTAAATCAAGTTATTAAAACCAAAACACAAACATAAGAACGCCAAAAACGTCAACCACATCTCATTTCATCGTATGGTGCGTGACACACGTTGTGCTGCATCGGCGATGACGTTGAAGCAGCTCGATCCGTCGACAGTTTTTTCGTCGTCCAAGGCTTAAAGTTTGACCCAGGCCTCACATCGTCGACTCTCACATCGCTGAGGAGACGACTGTAAAAGCTATCAACAGCTAACGACCAAAGTGACGCGGTGGAAGCAACGACTTCAGGTACATGTAGTAGCGCGGCCACAGCGTTGAATCCACTGTGTGCGATCATTAGCAACTACCCTGTCGATCAGCGAGGCAGAATCATTAGCAGATTTATAGCAGCTTCGCGAATTCGGGAGGCAATATACTCAATGGTTGCAGCTGTCATGCCCTCTTCTTCTTCATTAGAGATTGCTGGAAATGCAAACGATTGCTCGACGCGAACGACGAGTCCTCTGCTCAAAGTGGTGGAGACCTTGTCAAAAGCGCCCCTAGCCCGTCTCACACACTCGTCAAAATCCCACCTGCACCGAAATGCCTCTGAATAGTTTTCGCGCATATCAATTGGTCAAATATCACAATATCCCTTCAAACTTGATACAAATTAAAATGTTTCTACCAATAAAATAGCAGTTCGAGCTGAATTCTTGCAATTGCCACGGTCTCTCGTTCCGTGGTCCCATCCAAAGCTCGATGGTGCTGCTCCCTCTGTTTCCAGCGCCTCTGCGCCGCGAGTCAAAAGTGAAGCTTATCAAAGCGTACAGCAAAGCCCTTCTTCATCCAAAGCCAGTTCCACTTCAGCAGGTCCACCACCACGAGGGTCACCTTCGCCTCGTACCAATAGCTCCAAACGATCCGACTCAATGGGACTGCTGTGTTGCGCCGCTAAATGCTGCGGCTGCATGGCGCTCTCACAGCTCTGCGCGCTGTTGCTGCCTCTGGGCATTTTGGCTGCGCTTGGCCTGCTTTTCTACACGTACGCAATCCCGTGGGGCGAGGACCAGATTCGGCAGGCGCTCAACCTCGCGTCCGACGTCGATATTGGCGACCTCAACGCCAGTTACGTCGAGGCCAACAGTTGCTCTGGATGCGTCTTCGGTAGCAACACGCAGTGGCCTACCAACACCACAGGCACGTTGCATTTCTTGGACTCTAAGGCCGGCAGTACAGCGTCGGGTGTCATCGCCACCTCTTTGGCTGGCGCGGCAGTGATTGGTACAGGCTCGATCCTCTGGGCTTCGGCGATGCCCAGCGCTGCTGCAGCGCTGAGTTTCTCCGGAGGCTTCTATGAGATGACGCACATCGTCGAGCAGGCTCAATTCGTTGGTATGATCAGCCAACTGAGAATTGAAGGCGCCCCGACGTTTCTGATGCAGTTCTCCAAGGAGCTGTCATGGACGAATTTCAACTTGATTAAAGGAAGTAGCGATGACTCTAGCAGCAGTGGAAGCGATAGCGACGGAACCCGGAGACTAGACGATTCCAGCTCAAGCGCGACAGGTTTTGTCGCCGCTGCTGGAGAGTCAGGACCGGCAAGATATGCCGCTCTGATCGGCGTTGATGCCGATGACCTTTTCTTCTACACACTCGTGACCTTTGTCGTTGTGATTGCAGTGCTGCACGCGCTGTATTTGGTGTTCGTCATGGTCGTGGGTGCCATGTCCAAGCAGGAATCGTTCGGTGAAGTGGCGCGTAAATGGTATCGCAAGGTTATCTGGGCCGGTGTGCTGGCTCTGCTGTTGGCTCAGTACATGTTCGCAATGGCGGGAAGTTATTTCGTTTCGGAAGGATCTTCAAATGACTCGGCCAATGGTTCTAGCTCACGATACGCACTGGGTATTGTCGCTCTTGCGGCTGTTGTGCTCTTAGCTCTTGGACTTGGTATCATCGTTGTTGGGAACAACACAGATGAACTTAAAGACGTGGGAACCTATGAGCACGACCAGCGAGCGTTCAGCAGCAAATACAGCGCCTACTACGACGAGTACAACTTCGACAACCGCTTCTTCTTCGTGCCTCGCATTCTCCTGGCAGTCATGACTGGAGCGATCGTTGGGATTGTTCGCGATGCCACGACTCAATTGCTATGTATCATGGCTATTACGATGGTGTACTTGATCTTGCTCCTCATCCGTCAGCCGAATCTGCTGCGGTTCCTGTACTACATCGGTATCGCGTCGGTATTCATGAAGGTGGTGCTTATCTGCCTTATGCTCATCGTGGCCAGAGACGACTACTTCCCGCAGAACGTGCGTGACAATGTGGCCTACGGTATCATCGGAGTGAACATTTTCATCTTCTTTTTACTGTTCGTACGCCAAGCATACACGATTGTCCACAAGATGGTTATCGCCTGCCGTCATAAGAAGAACGGCAAGGACTCGAGCTTGGATGCTACTGACATCAATCTCGAGTTTGGAAACAACATGTCCACCAACGTCCGCAGTTACGAGCAGGTGGAGAACACACCAGCAGGCCAGGGTGTGGATTGGTACGCGAACAAACAGCTACAAGAACAACGGCATAACCAGCAACTACAACAACAGCAACAACAGTACCAAACGCAGACTAGCGCAATGTCCGGTTACAGCACTCAGAGCTCCCGCAGTGGACACTCCGATAATGTACCAATGCTGGAGCCACCTCCAGAGCCTGTCCCGGTCTTCAGTCGATCACGAGGAAAGATTCGTCCACCGGTGTCTCGCAACCAGCAGTACTCATTTGGAGACTCGACGCGTAGCGCAGATGCCTTTGAAGTGAATAATGCTGCACCAGCTCCCGCCCCTGCTCCTGAACCTGAACCGGAAATTCCGACGTACGATGTACTGTCAGCTTACCTCGGGACGAACAAAACTGGTGACGAGGCTGCATACTCCACGTCACCAAAGTCTGGAAGAGGACAGTCGTCGAGAGGCCAGCTCTCGTCAAGAGGACAGAATTCTTCAAGAGGTCAGAACTCTTCGAGAGGCTTGGCATCGTCCAGGGGTCCGCCGTCATCGAGAGGTCAATCATCGAGAGGAGGAGCTGCTATGTCCGGATCGGGCGTTGGCTCACGTCCATCGACGGTGCCGCTCGACGCGTACGCAGAGAGTTTCTCCGGTTCGGGTGTCAGTAGCTCTTCGTCGAGACGGAAACGTAGTTTTGATATGGATTCGTTGCGCAAGGATGTGGATATTGACGATGTGGATATCGATGACTTTTCAGCTGCGCCTTCAGCGCCCAGCAAGCAGTTTAATCCTGGTGCATCGAGTGTAAGTCAGCAGTTTGCTCCTGGTGCGTCACAAGCCAGCTCGGTGGCTATGATGCAGTCGTACGTCAACTTCTCGGACTCGATGGTTTCGTCTGTCAGCAGCCAAAGCACCGTGAAGCAGGACAACACGTTCTCAGCGGCGATGGGCGCTGCTGCTCATCAGTCCAACAAAAGTGGCGGCTATGGTAGCAGTCCTCAGGCCAAGATGTCGATCTTCTCGAACGACTCGGAGAACAGCTTTGACGGGGACAGCAGCGGCTGGTTCAAGGCTCGATCAAAGACCGTGGTCAGTACGGATGAGGATGGAAACGAAGCCAACGATGTGGAAGGCCAGAGCTACGAACTTGGTCCGCTTGGTGTGACCAAGTCAGCCTTCTCGCGCGACTCGATGGACTCGTACGGCTACCAGTCGACGGCCAATTTCGCGACATCTCGTGTGGATTTCAATGCCCAGAGTCGAATCACTGACAATGGTAGTGACGATGGCATGTATTACCCTTCACGTCGACGAGGAACAGGCTCCTCGAACCAGTCATCGAACCAGTCGTTCCTTAGCGCCCACTCGGACGATAGTGCGTCGTACTATGACGTCGACAAAGTCCGCCGCGACGACCACCCCAATACCTTAACGCTCTAAATGCGTTCGCTTCCGAGTGATAGGAAAGCCACCAGCTCTAGGAGTATCTGTATGTATAATGGAGTTGGTATCAATCACAATGTGCAACCAGTTCAACGTCCTAGTCGTCGCTTTGTCTTGGTATCGAACACAACTCAATTAATGTGACCCACATAATTATAAGAAAAATTGCATTTCAAGTGTCATTGCAAAATGGCGAGGACTAGCGATGGCAACAGCGCTGGACGACTGCTTCGCGTGTTAGGAGACTGCGAACTCTTCCACGTAAGGCCTCCAACCTATCCACACACTTTCATTCCCCTTTTGTGTAGGAATAGACTTATGACACGCCGTGACTGTGTAGATGGAGGCAGCGATGGTCAGTGTCAAACCCAGGACCAGCTCTGAGTCTTTGCTAAAACCTAGTGGCGGGGACAACGTGGACGTGCTGAAACGCACTCCTGAGGTATCAATTAGCAATTTGCAGTGTTATGTCGTGCTGCCGGTTACTATTGTTGCTAATTCATTAGATTGTTCACTGCTTCAGGGTCGAGTGCTGTCGCTGTCAGACCACAAGCGGATTGCAAGACTGCAAGCTGCTTTGACTACAGTAAGAAATGCCTATGACATTCAAGATAATGGTGAAGGATCAGGAAAAAAGAACTCGAGCCGAAATTTAGTGCACATGGTGGCTGGAGCTGCTATGATGCAGTCGATGCGAGATTGCACGGCGTCTCGGACGAACTGCTGCATTTGGGGGTCACAAGCGGAGATTATGCATATATTGCTGGAGTGGATCATGAACCTCGAACGTGAAAGTGGTGGAAAAACAGTGTCTACTTGTGACTATGCGCGGCAGTTGCTGCTGGAATGGATGCAGCCGATTACCGAGAAGCAGAAACAGTTGGTTGCTTGTCTTACGCTTTTTGAGTTGTTGCAACGGCATCGTTCCAAGTTACAGACGTTCGAAGCACGAGAGGAGAATGTTTGCCTGCTGGGTGATCAAGTTGAGGTATACATGGATGCAATTCGTGATATTGTAGAACGAGGAACTACTCGGGTTGACTTGCATCGTGTTAAACCGTCCAAGCTTGCGCTGATCGCCTTAGAAACGCTTATATTGCTGAGTGGGGACGTCGCTGCCCAGTATTTGATCTCCAATGAAGTAGCACAAACGCGTTTGGTTGACGATAAGTTGATGCACAAAGTGGTGGAGACCATGCGATTCTGTCTTATGACGCTACGGCAGTGGCATTTACACTCAACACGCCGACAGTTACTTGGGTATGCGATTCAACATCTGCTAGCATATGTCACTGCTTGTGATGTCGTCTTGCCAAGTAAAAATCGAAATGGAGATGGAAACACGGGTGTAGATAACCAAACCGTGCTTGATGTACTATGTTGGCATTGGGAGACAACCGCCCCAGTTCTTTGCACACGCTCTGTCGCATTCTCTCGAGTCCAAAAGCACCAGCCGTCTAAGGTTCTTGCTCGAGTTTTGGAGAGGTGGGCTACAGATACATATGCAACCCGAGATAAGCCTGGCATTGTTAACCCTGAGGTAGTAAACGCTCAACTACGCTACGTGTGCCTATTGATGGATTCAATTGGTGGAGTGAAAGGATGTTCCAAGGCATTTGGAGACTTTTCAGCAGAAATGAAGGCAAACTTTGTTTTCTTCTTTGTGCACGGTTTGACTACGGCAGTCAAAAATGGCAACTACACGACAGTTCTACTCGTTTTAGAAGTCCTAAGAACCCTACTGTTGCCCAGTGATTCACTCAGCCTTTTGGACTCACGAGACGAAGAACAAGGTCTTCTTTCGCAGTTGCTTCGTTCACACGGCAGGTCCACAGTCACGCGTGTGGTTTCTGATATTGGATCGGAAGCTCAAACAGAATTGGAGTTGTTTGTCGCCGACTTCATTATTTCTCGTGGATTATTGATCACTGAGCTTGTATGCCGAGTAGATGGCACCCACACTGCAAATGTTATGGTGAGTGGGCGTTGCTGGTGTACTATTGTATTCCTGTGCGCTAATACCTGCTTTGTTGTGGTATTTCTGCTGCATAGAATGCAATTTCACTCGTGCGGACATTTCTATACCAACTCGACAATGCAACTAATCAATCACCGCTGTATCGACACTGGCGGTAAGGATTTCTCGAGGAGAATATATTTGATACAAACAACTGAAAGAAATTCGTTTTTTGGTCGTGAGCAGCAAGCAGCTTACGCCGGGCGTATTGTGTCTCATCACTCACGAAAACTACAGTGTGCAGCGACTGGTAAGTCTAGTCGTTTGCATGAGATCAACAAACTCGAAAACTGACTCATGTGTTCATCTCTAGGCTATTTCATGCTTGCCATCACTTGACGCTTTGTCCTGCGTCGCTGGATTGACCACAACCGCTATGCACAAAGCTGGAAGCCAAGTCATCTCATTGGCACTTGGATACCTTTTCTCGACTGCGACGCGGAAATCTCTTGAGGTAATGGTGTCGTGGTATATTGATGCGTGCCAGTTTGGGAGCATTCAATCCCATTTCATCTCTAGTAAGATGCTGACAGCTCCTCGTGATTGGAGTGACTACGTTGCCCAACTGGGTGCAAGTGCTAAAGAAAATGCTGCTATCGACGAACGGAAGGAGCTGCAAGAGAGACTATTTTCATTGTGCTTCAGCCCAACGGGGTACGTTGCACCTTCACTGCAATGTCATTCTTACCTTTTCAATGACTAACCATGTGTGATTCATACCTTTTCCGAGCAGGTGGAGCAATTATCTCCGAGCGACAAATACGAGAAGTGAAGTTTTGTGCATCCTACTTCGCAAGAATTTTGGTTCTCCTCGTGATCCTGTGCTATTAAGAATGCTGCGTGAATTTACGGCGTGTGGCTGGGTGAACCATGAAGAATTTGAAGTCATGGCGCGGCAAATCTGCTCCTTTATGATGGTAAGTTATTTAAACTGGATCGTCGAGTCATTATTGATCAAGCTAAAACGTGGTATGATATCATGGCTATTGCAGAATGTTCCGCGTTTAACTGAAGAGTCTTTGAATGATAATTCGCCCTCAGCCGCAAAAAATATTGAGGGGTTGCTATTTTCTGGATTAGCACCGCTGCTAGTGCTACGAATGATTCCTAGAGAGGTCTTTCGATCCGTCCAAATGAAGACGCTGTCGGTAGGAAATCTTTTTTACAGCTGCTTTCTTTATTCAGTTTGGTGACTTGTGTAATGCTCACGTTATTGTGTAGTGTGGGCGCGAGGATTTGGATCACCTAAATGAGTATATCGACCATCAGCTACAGGTCGATGACAGCGACCTAAACACTAAATTTGAAGTGAAGGCGTGTGCCACGGGTGAAGTTCTCTTTCACATTCTTGCCCGCTCCGTGGTGGATCCACTGGAATTCAAGGAGGTCAAGATGCTCGCAACGGAGTCTTTGTCCAAGTTTCCTCCCCCACTTGTGATGCCGTTCGTGCTTGCACACGTAGTTGCATTCTTGCGAGAAGCAACCCCTCACGGAGAACAAGATTGTTCATGTATTGTCGAAGACGACAGCGTTCCAGATTCTTGTGGACTGGTGACAGCTAAGTTGATGGTGTACTACCTCAACAGAGTTTTTTCGGAGGATGAACACGCCTACAAAGATTGTGACATCAGTTCAAAAGCAATTGCAGTGCTGGTGCAAATCCTGGCACTTCCGGCCGATGATTCACTCGTTGCCGACCTCCAACGCGGTTGCATAGATTGCATATCGTTGATACTCTCCAGACTTGCAGCAAACGACAGCGGACAAGAAACGAAAAAAATGCCGAGTGCTGCATCACTTATGAACCTGCTGATAGCGTGGATATTCGGGATCCAGAATGGAGATAACGGAGAAAACAGTAAAACTCGTGATACTGATGGCATCGACTCACGAGTGCAAAGACTGCTCGATAGTATGTGGAGCGAAGCTCGATACGACCAATTACCACTGCAAGTTCGTATTTGCTGCTGCAATGTCCTACTCAGGTTGGGTTTGATTGTTATTTGATTAGCTTTTTCAGCTGTTCTAACAAACGATGGCGCTTATTTTGCAGCACCATATCGCGATCGGAGAACAGTGTCCTCGCAAGCTGGAAATCACAGGGATTCATTTCAAGAATTGCGCTCGCTGCTGAACGCTGCGTAGACGAAAATGTTGTCGTTGGTGGTCTACAGGTAAATGAGTTTCCTTGCTGATGATGTGTCTAAAAACACTTACCTGTTTTCCGACTTTGACGCAGATTATCTTTTCGTTCTTGTACAAGACTAGCGAC
>NW_008649196.1:9841-10437 GCF_000247585.1 Phytophthora nicotianae INRA-310 | reverse complement strand
CGCAGCAAGAAGTAAGTGTTTACAGCGCGCACGTACACCTTGAGGATCAACTTTGCCAGCGCCTGTTGCTCTGCATTCTCCGTGACTTGGCCGTACAGAGCAATCCCGTAGAGGAAGTTAACTTCTTCAGATGTAGATTCCTCATCCTTGCCATCGGCCATCGGAGTCACGCCGTGAGAGTATGAGTGCCCCAGCCACCAGTTGAAGTATCGGTAACGCGGAAAGTACGGATCACTTCCCATAGGAGACGATGTAGCCACATCTCGGATGAGTGTATCAACGACAGTTCGAAGCTTGACAGCATCGGCTGAGTGACGCCAATTCGGGTCCAAGTAGAGCGCCATGGCCGCAGCAGTCACGATGTAGCCATAATGGTAGTGGTGGTCATTGTACACACCATTCCCAAAGTCGACGTTCATATCGTTCCTGGCCAACGCTTCGCTCGAAATGATTCCCTTGTACACAGTATCATAGACAAGCGGAAACGCCGATTGATTATCTGCAAACTGCGACAGCAACTGCTGCAGCTTGGAGATGCCGTGTTCTGCAACATCCCGCATTTCTGGATTGGTGGTATCTGCAAGCTGCCGAGCTAC
>NW_008649196.1:7767-9741 GCF_000247585.1 Phytophthora nicotianae INRA-310 | reverse complement strand
GCAAACTGCGACAGCAACTGCTGCAGCTTGGAGATGCCGTGTTCTGCAACATCCCGCATTTCTGGATTGGTGGTATCTGCAAGCTGCCGAGCTACAAGACACATAGTGCCAAACTTCTGCAGCGCCTTGCCTTTAAAGTAGTAGCTTCCTTCATGGGGCAGCGACCAATCTCCATAAATTTCATCGGAGACAACACGACACAAGTTCAGTCTGTCAACCACATCACGTGTGAGGCAACCAGCACGAGGCGGGTAGAACGCAGTGCACGCCTCCACTCCCTGGCTCTCAGCTTGAGGCACGCGGCAAAGCCACGTTGGATTGGACCTCGGCGGAGTCGTCAACAGGTAGGCGAACAGCGGTCCGTGCGTGTGCGAATACAGCACCAGCTCGTCCTTGGCTTCGACACTGGACAGATCCAGCATATCTTGCAGGTGTGTGAGTGCGAAGTGCAGGAAACGAGCTCCTGGGTTGCTGCCTGCAGCGCTTGCGAGCTGCCAATTGAACACAAACGAATCGGAGTCAAACGTCTGAATAGTGGCTCCCCTCAGGTAGACGCCAGCACTGGCATGGTAGAGTTGAAGGATCTTATGGTCGTCCTGAGGCACGGAAGACTGCACTGCACTCGTCGACACAAAAGCCGCTTGGACAACCCCTGTGAACTTGGAAGTCGTTGCGAGCTTGTTGCCCTCAAACACCAGTGAGGTGTTCCCACCAGCATTGGAGAAGAAGTAGAGCACCCATTGCTGTCCATTATTGAGCGAGATGACGAAGCTGATGCCATTCACTTGGTGACCTTCTCTCGCTGGAGCTCCGTTGATAGCCACAATGGAGTGCTCTGAACCGAGTTGCACCTGCATGTCCTGGTACTCGACCGTCGTGAAGGCCGAACCTAAGGCAAGGTACATCCTCATCCCCGCCATTGACAAGTGCACACCCATGTCATCCCAAGCTTGAATGGTAAGAGGTGGAGCACCCGATTGTTCTGCCAACTCTACAGCCGAGAAGATCCAGTTCTTGATGGTCGGCGGGTAGAAGTAGAAGCGAGGAGCTCCGTTGTCGTTAATAGGCCCGTCCGACCGATACTGCACCAAGTAGCTGACGGAGAGGCCACTGCCAATGGTACCGGGTTGGCTCTGCACCACCTTGTAAGTGTAAGGACCGGCAAACACAGCATCGCTGTCCCGCTGCCCGTCCCATGCTAGCAAGTTACCCCACCATTCGTTGGTCGGAACCGGTCTCAATAGAGCATCTGGGGACAGGAATTGGGGCGAAATGAGCTTCTGCAAGCCCCCTGTTGATCGAAAAACTGGCGGTGGGGGTGCAGCTGATGTTGATGGAGCACTAGGCGGTGCAGGGGGAAATAGTGAATACGACATGGCGGGATCTAAAGGATACTTCGGAGCCTCGGGAGGTACGTGGCAGAAATGATAATGGCTGAAGGATATCCGAGTTTGAAGAAGACAAGCATCCGGATACAGAATGACTGGCTTTTAGTAATGCTCCTCCGGATAATCGACGTGCTTGCGTGCGTGGGTTAAATCCAGGCAGAAGATATGGGGACAATTGTTTGAATTTGTCGCTTCCCAGCCGTATTGGGGGATTTCTATCTGCAGTTGCTGTCATCAGGAGCCGTTGGTGAGCGTGCAGTTCCACCCGACGGACGGCTCACTGCTGGTCACGGCCGGATACGACGGCTTGGTGCGTGTATGGTTGAATATCATCACATTATCGTCAAAATGGAACCGAAGTTGTATTTAATATTTCTCGAATTTAGCGATTGTGATTGGCTCCCGTCACAGTACCGACAAGAAATCTTGCCGATACTGCGACGTTAGCAGCCGTATTCTCTGCAACTACCGTTGCATCCACAGTTTGATTTGGGCTTAGGTAATGTAACCCAAGCCAATAACGAAACTCACATGTTTTGGTTTCGGTTGCACGCGACTTTTCGTACTGAGTTTATTTACCATAACA
>NW_008649196.1:0-6147 GCF_000247585.1 Phytophthora nicotianae INRA-310 | reverse complement strand
CAGTCGTCGTAAGGTGTTCTGGGATGAAGTTGCTGGACTTGTACGAGCAGGGTTCACAAGTGACGCTGCTATTGACAAGATATATGCTAAGTACGGGCGGTAGCTTTCAGTGACTAAAATTCTGAAAGCACTTCAGACAGCTAGGAAAAACGGTGGACACGGTCTGTATTAGCATGTGTCACTTGATAACGAATGTGATTAATTTATATGAGATTGCACATGCTTATTATCCAATCAAATCACTGGTAGCTCACTTGGTTGCACAAAATGTCGTCACCCCGACAGTGCCGACAAGATAGTTTTAACTTCATTTGACTAAAGCGATTACAGAATAATGATCAATAAAAACCAAAACGGGTAGGATAAATAGCTACCGACAGCTTGCCGACGTATAATTTAAGCACGAGGTGAGAAACATGCTGAGAGGCAATACGAACCGCTAGTTCTGTTCGCATCATTCGCATATTCTTAAGACTACCGACAAAAGACTTGACAATTGTAAAAGCCTCCAATATCTCGCGCCAGTCAACTCGCAACGTGCCTGCAGACAGCTATCACTGCTTTCAATCGCTTCATCAGTGTCTATGGATTTCATCGGAGCCTCCCTCCTTCGTGATGCGAGTGGAGCTGTATTCGTAAAGCTCATGGACCGCTTCGGAGTTTACCTGGCGTTTGTGAAAGACCGAGGAGGAAATCCGCTGGCACGGAAGTCGGTGATGAGCTACTGCCGGCATGCCAAGAACGGATTCGACACCTATCCAAAGCATCGAGCAAGTATTGAGAAGAAGCTATTAAAGGTGGCCCAGACTCTCGAGCGTCATTGCCTTATGCGTGTTGATGGGGAAATGATTAAGAAGGCACCTGCATGTACTAAGGAAGACCTCCAGATTATTATGGACGGGCTCATTTTTAAGGCAGCAAGCCCCAAAGACTATTAAGATGCAGCCCTGCTTGCGCTAATGTGGTACGCGTTCGGACGTGCCTCCGACCTCGGCTTTGTAGTGAAAGGAAACTTGTCTGTCGGCGCCGATGGAGTGGTTTTCGTGCGGCTAATCCGAGTGAAGACAGCTGAGGAGCAAGGGGCTTTCTCTCTTCCCGGACAAGGGCAGTTTCATCACATGCCCACTACACGCTTTTGCGATGGCTTTGGTGATGCAAGATCATCCCTGCGCTCAGTTGCTTGACCATCCTCATCTTGCTGCTGGCAGTGGCGAGGGTATGACAGCTCCAGTTGACATTCCGCTCGTTGAAGCACTTGCCGCGTGTGGTACTCTAGGTGTTACTAGCCACAAAGATGTTGGCAAACCGCCAAAGAAAAAGGTCAAGCAGCCCGAAGGTAACATGAAGATTCACGCATATGTGAATCGGGTTGTTAAGAATGCGTCCGAAATCCAAACTAAAGCGAAGCCTAGCACAAATCTACCGTCGCACTAGTTTG
This sequence comes from Phytophthora nicotianae INRA-310, assembly GCF_000247585.1. Lineage (NCBI taxonomy): Eukaryota > Oomycota > Peronosporomycetes > Peronosporales > Peronosporaceae > Phytophthora > Phytophthora nicotianae. Next base: position 4,709 of record NW_008649196.1, on the reverse strand, counting down.
GCCGTGGTGGAGCTCAACATGCTAACAGCGATCCACTTATTAGTGCGCAGTGGATCTTCGATCGTGGTTTGTGGAAAATGACTGCTACAAACAAGGCATTCGCGTATGTGATCAACACCGCCAGTGAAGACCAGAAGGTATCTCGCGTTCAGAGCGCCAGCGATACCCACACTATCCTGGTTCGATTCAGCAAGCCGACAACAAACTTTACAACTCGGCAACTTACTCTCTCAATCTAGTGTTTGTGCTCAAGATCGTGCAAAAAAGACTCAATGGAAGATTGGTCGAAGTGCTTACCGCTGCTGTGATTCAACACTTCCCAGAAATTCTGGAGCGCCATCCAATGTGTCAATACGCAACTAGAGTGTGGCAGTGTCTGATGGCACATGGGTTAACTAAAACGCAAGTCTCAGCATGGAGTTCGGAATTGTAGAGCAAGGCAACGGATCAAAAACTAGAAACGGCTGAAGAAACCGAAGAGAAATTTTCGCGAGAGATCAAGCTCATCAACCATCAAAACTGCATCATCGGCGAGCTGATCGCCATGACCCGAGCACTGACGGAGCGCGTCAACCAGCTGGAGGGTCGCATCACTACTCAAGACAATACCCAGGAGATTTTGCCATCATCAGTACAAGAAGCAGAAGCACCAAATGATCGTGACGATGGTGATAACAAGACAAAGACCTGCGGGAAAAAATCGCTTCCTAAAAGGCCATCTACCATTTGGTTCGAATGGTATGCCAAAACTCCACGAATGTGGGACGTACGCAATGACCGGCAGAAAAAAATCGGCTTATAAGCAGACTGTGAACTACATGAAGCTCTTTCTGCCGAAGGGCTTCGCGCTAGATCCATCAACGCCAGGGTACTGTGACGAGGTTCTTCGTTACGGGATTGAGACTGAAGATCGGCTTGTCAAGTTCTTCAATGGGCATGGGATCAAGCGCAAGAACGGATCATCTGTGCTGAAGAAACTCCGCAAGTTCTACCACGAAGGTAAGTTGGACGCTGTAATCTCAGCGTATCGAGCCCGTGTGGTAATTGGAGACACGACGGACCCAGCCCCTCAAGATACTCAAGACCTGTTCACGCGGACCTAGCTAGTAGGTTTATAGAATTAATAGCAAAAATGCATCTCCAGCAAACCACTTCCTAATAATTAATATCACTGTGGGCTGAAATCTATCATATAAACAGAATTTATTTTTATTGCATTCAAAATTACATTGTTTTCACGGCCAACAACAGCGTTCAATTCATAACATTTTTGCTTGACGTTTAAGTGTCGTAAATTTAATGCAAGCTTTTTTTTTTTGTATTTCTAAAAATTAACAGTCTAGTTAACAGTCATCAGGAAGTTATATTATATAAACATAAAAGTGTTTAATTTTGTTAAGTTTTGTGCAAAAAAATTGTTTATTCATTTAATCGTTTCGACCGCGTAAACGTCTGAGATTTCTTCAAAGAAGTGGCGCAAACCGGCTTCGGTACATGGCTTGTAGACAAACTCATCTGAGTCAAGGGAGTAGTACTTGTCGTCCACGTGCGCACGTGCAACACAGTGCCAGGTATTCCCTCCCTGCGCCACGTGCCTGCCAATGATGATGAGATGCTTGAATATCGAAAATGCTACCTTTCTAAATCGCTTCTTAGCACTACAGCTAAATGTACTAGTGTTGTTTAAACACCTAAGCTGGTAGCCCTTGGCGCGAAGTGCTTCGTGCAGCACAGTAGTCGAGTAGCCGCCGTATTTGACGTTGCCATGGGCATCACGTCCCAGCCTCACTGTAGCTTTGGTTAGACGGTCCACGATGGGAGCCGCTTCGCTGACTGACAGAAATCGCGGCTTTGAACGGCGTTATTTACTGAGTACAACCCTCAGAGGGAGTACTTGTCGCTTGTTCCGCTCTGGCTTTGGCACATTGGGCCGCCCATTGTCCGCCGTGTAGTCTCAACGTTGGATTGCATCCCTGTCCATGGTTTCTAGCAGAACGCTGGAAGTGGGGAGAAACACGCACCGAAGACACCAACCTTACGATTTGAACTGGCACTTTCCCGCAGGGCGGTAGCTAGCAGAACGCTGGCCTGTGTGAATACAAAAGCGAAAGTGAGAAGGAAAGCAACTAGCTAAAACCATTGAATAAATGCTGTCCATTAATTTTAGTAGTTGCAGTTGATGTGCATGAAACTACGAGAAATTCGCGATGCCTTGTTAGTGCCTAGACAGTTACATAAAGTAGCGCGTTGGCAATGTGTGACGACAATCAACTTGATTATCAACAGCCCCGCTGATTGCAGTCCCACCAGGGCACCGAACCAGATGTGCATTTATTCCTACCAATAAAAGTGCGTGAGCGCGGTGTCGGCCGCTGTCGGCGCCGTTACGCTATGGGATGTGGCTTCTAGTCCGTAACTGCGTACAATCATTACGGAGCCGGCAGCGCCTGTGGGCTTTGCGAGGTTACCCCGAATGGACGATATGCGCTCAGCTCGACTCTCGAGGGAACGGTGCGTCTCTGGGACTACATGTTCGATATCTGTTTACGCACGTACAGCAGCCACGTCAATCGCAAGTTCAGCATGCAGTGCGCCTTCCTGGAGCAGCAATGGAACAAGCAGTCGATTGTGGCCTGTGGATCGGAGGACAACCGTATTTTGATGTGGAATGTAGGCTCACAGGATGTAACTTCTGTCTTGACCGGCCACGACCATCCAGTACTTGCACTCGCAGCCCATCCGACTCACGCACTGATGGTATCGGGCTCCAATCGAGACATCAAGATGTGGACTCCAAGTGTTGAAGCTGATGGCGATAGTAACATGGAGAGCAATGGCACAAAGGACCTATCCAAGTTCAAGTTTATTGAAAAGCCGGCTGGTTTTTCAAGAAGTGTGATATCTGTGTACAAAGAGAAACGAGCGCTCGCAGGCCTTGAGGAGGTACGTAACCTCGTCGGCTTGTCTCAACTGAAGGCTGAACTTCATGAGCAAATGTTTGTGAATGCTGGAGTGATGATTCGTTGGCATTTTGCAAAGCGTCTGCGGCTATACGTGCAAATTACATTTGAAGGGTTGGGTAGCAATGTTGACAAGAAAGAGAAAAAGGGAAAAAAAAGCACTCCTTGTGAGAGAAATTATGCGCGCTCTACAGCACCAATGAGACGGGTGTGGTGAAAACGCTCCAAATACGGGACGCTCTAACTCCGTGTGGCGTTGAGTGGAGCGAGCAGTGGATACCATGGTCAAACCGCATCGGTGAAAACGGATTGGCTTTCTACGTTCGATTGATCTGGGAGTTCCAAGATGCGATTGAGAAGAGGATGAAAGCAGAGCCCAATGAGATCGGATTTCGTGCGCCCTCACTCTTTCCCGTCTCCACGACATACACGGCGTCGCACATCAAGATTAACGGAACCACCCTGGCAGGATTCTACCTACGCGTCAAGAAGCGGGAGATGGAGTTCTTCTGGCAGATTCCTGGAGTGTTGGTTTCAACCGAATCGTTTCAGCAAAATCGTTGGGTGGTGATGCGCAACGCTTTTGGCATGTCGAGGTTTGAAACGAGAAGTCCTCAGTGTCCTCTCCCCAAGCCCGAGTTTGTGAGCCTCCCCGTAGGAGAGAAGTATGAGCACGCTAGCCATCTCTTTGCAAACCAGGTCACCACGGATGGATACGGCGCATCTCTCTTGCTCTTTCGGCCCAAGACAAAAAAATGGCGATGAAAGAGCGGAAAAGAGGTCTTCTGAGCACCCCGTCATCCCCGCTGGGTACGTGCCGGCCGTCGCCGTTGGACTGGATCCAGGGATGCGAGCCCTTTGTACGGCCGTCACAGAAGATCTACGCTCTAATGTGAAAAGACACCGTCGACAACGAAGACCCAGATTCCGGCGTGTTAAGAAGACACCTGGGTCACACCGAAGGAAGAGTGATCGCCTGCACTGGGTACGCAGACCCAAGGCTCGTCAGTGTCAATGCGACCGAGATGTAGTTCGCATCAATACACGTGAATATCGACACTTGGCCGGGATCAAAAATTTCGAGAGTGGAAGGAGTGTCTGAAGAAACGAGATCAAGAATATCAAAGAGTCATTGCCGACATGCCGTCGTTCAAGACGGCAAGCTGTAAGAAGTATTTGGAGCTCCTCCACTACTACTGGCGCCACGCGAACTTCCTACTAGAATTCTATGTTGAACACCCGTTTCTTAAGTTCTTCAGGAAGCGAATGGCTCGCGTTGCGGTGGATGCAATGGCCAAACGCATCGTTCCAGTGGTAAGCACGAAGATATGTGTGGTGTACGGAGACTGGAGTAAGCGCAATGCTATCAGAGGTCATGCATACAGTCCAGTGAAGGGGTTGAAGCAGGCGCTTCAGAAGCGTACGATGGTGGTCTCCATGGACGAGTTCAGGACGAGCAAGCTCTGCTCGTAGTGCCATCAGACGCATTCGTCTGTTCAATATCTCGTCGACACCAAGCTCATGAAGCGAAAGAAGCGTAAGGGTACGGTTTTGATACTCAATCGACCATAAGTACATATCAACGAGAAGAAATGTTACGGAGTGCTCTGCTGCGACCACGAGGGCTGCAGGGCTTGCTACTGGGACCGTGTAACGGGGTACGAACCCCAGTGTACCCAAGTTACATAAAGAGTGACCTGTCACTCTTGTAATTCCTGGTGCATGGTACCAGAGGCTCTAGGAGCCAAT
>NW_008649195.1:18633-20924 GCF_000247585.1 Phytophthora nicotianae INRA-310 | reverse complement strand
CTCCAATAAGCATGTGCCTGTTACAGAGCTAGTAGCTGACATTCAAAGAGATAAGTTGAGCTCAATCTTCCCCGTCCCCACCAAGGGAAACCTCGAAAGAAGCTACGGCAGAAGTTGTCCGCGGTTGCTGCTAAACCACGCTATGTGATAGTCGAGTATCCGAGGGGTCTGACAGCGACAGTGGCCGAGGTCGTGAAGTGGGCGCTATATACACCGAGCCTTAAAACTGCTGCTGATAGTCTGGAAAGATTTCTGTGTATCATGAATGAACAAACTTTGCGTGGACGAGCCCGCCGTGGACCCAACAGACTGCCTCATCGTACTGTCTACGTGACACCCAAGGACCTGGCCGTCTCATTGCAAGCTGCAATCAATGACTTCAGGGCTTCTAAAAAGGACGAGTGTAAAGATATACAGAAGGCGCCGGAGGTGGTTGATCTTACATCGACACTCAGCTCGTCGGATGGCAAGACCTTAGCCGTCTGGGTTACACCACATCTGGAACCATTTTCAAGGTAACGTCGCAACTTTGACGTTGCTGGATTGCAATATCGTTGCTGTAGTGACGTTATATAGTTGCTTCAGCAACGTTACCGAAGCCTTACTAACTTAATGCCTTATGGTTTGATGCAGTGAATGCGTACACACGATGACGACGTTCTACGAAATCACAAGAAGTTGCGATTGGTGGGAAAGAGACCTAAATTGGATTACCCAGGATTGGATGAAGGTCACTGGGAGGCCCATTGAGTTTTTCGCTGCTCGGACTGACTCAGACGGCAAGGCAGCACCTGAGGCAAAGCAAAGACTAACGCACCTATCCTCTGAGGTCAGTGCAATGTTTTCGTCGACGTGTTGCCACACAAAATTCTACCACAAAGACCCTACGAAGGGAATCTTCTTCCAGGAAGTGGTAGGATATGTGGCAGACCGTGCGTGGCTAAACGATGCTGTGCTAAACTACGCTCTGGATATCATAACCACCAGCCACGTGGGTGTGCACGTACTTTCGTCGTTTGTGGCCGACCAACGGACGTTCCTGTCTCCCCCGCGAGCCAAGCTTTTTTCAATGAGATTTGTCATACTCCTCATTAACATCGTGAGTTCTCACTGGACGCTGATTGTGGTAGCTGTACATCGACACGGCACGATCACAGTGCACATGTACGATCCGCTTTGTACCACAGGGTACAGAAAACGAATGGAGAAAATATGGACGGCTAAACTACTACCATATCTTCGTGCATGGCACTCGCAGTGGGAAAGCCAGGTGGCGCGGAAAGAGGAGCACCCCTTCCTAGCAGACGTGGACATTGAATGGTTAATGTCGCCCATGCAACCCGATGGATATAGCCGCCGTGTAATGGGCGCAGCGATGGCATACTCGTTTATCTACGGTGGTTGTGGATTCACGGTCGATGCTATAACGCGAGACGTTGTGAAAGTAATGCGGCTAAGGTTCCTGTGGGTAATATTATGCGGATCACACGTCGAACCTATTGAAGAATCACTTCAAACTGAAGCTAAACGGATCGGCAAGCAGATTACCGCCGCTTTTGGAAAAGGAAGTAAGAAGATTTGGAACTAGGTGAAATATATTCGTTGTTACAAAATTTTAGTATCACTTCAACTTCAACTTTGTATCACCTTACGACTGGCGTCCTAATCCTCTTCCATTTCGCTTGTTAAATCAATTATGTCTTCACGTGTTAGGTCAATAACATTGACAGAAATGCTAGACGGTCGAGCTTGAAATTTTTGATGCTGGCATCTTGAGCCGGACTTTGTGAGCGTACTGGACACTGTGGTTACATCCGCCAAGTTCGCCGACGCTGATCTTTGCTGATGCGTCTTGGAACGCCCATGGGGACATTTTGGTCTGTTTTTCTCGGCCATAGCAACGTCGGAATCGGCGATCAATGCTGCAGTAATGCTGCAGTAACAACTTGTATGCTCTTATTGCTCGTCAGCGCGGAGGTACAATATTCAATGTTGTTCTGTAGCCGAAGTTATATATTAGCGACGTTAACTACTAACAACGTTAAATGAGAGCAACGTTAACTGAGATTCGGGCGACGCTTACTTCTCCTGCAGCATCTTGCAGCATTCGGCTAATAGCACAGAAATGTGGGCACATACGTCCTCTCCTCAGACGTGTCGTTAACCAACATGGAGAGCAGCTCGAACGCGTTGTCGTTTTCTTGGTCCAACAAATCTTTAACCTCGCCTTGGACTGCCACCAACTTGCACGTGTACCCCTCCATCTCTACAAGCTTCTCCTGAAGCGAGGA
>NW_008649195.1:14000-16273 GCF_000247585.1 Phytophthora nicotianae INRA-310 | reverse complement strand
CAACGCTAAGCACCATCCCTTGGCTTGAAACTTATTTCAGCAGTTCCGAAGTGTGTCTAGCTGAGTCGGCGAAAACTTTTTGACGAGACGCATGGACTCCATTTTCTCGTCCAGTTACCAGATGTTGAATATTGAACGAAGTGATCTTGAAAGGGCCAGCCGACTGGCCCAGAAACTTGCGGTGTGACAGCCTCTGGTTAGTTCTTGAACACTAAATGAAATCGCCAACGTCGAAATTTGCAGGAGTTCCTTTGTGCGTTCTCATTTCCTAGAGCCTCTTGTGCTCTTTTGCGTCTGCGACTTGTAGATGTAATCCGTGCAGCGGGTGGTTTACACGATTAATAATTAGAGCCTTGATCGGCCTCGTAACCAGCGTGGAGTAACACACATTCAGGATTAGTTTCTCGTCCATGTCGCTGATCTCTATAACCCGTTCATCGCCACTTTCACCAACTACAATTGTATAAAAAGCTGACGAAACTGGCAGTCCAGTCAACACTTCGACATGGGTGTGACGAGCTAGTGGTTGCACAGGGGGTTGATTTAGGCTCGCTTGTATAGCAGACAGTAGGTACGGCCATTCAAACTCATCTATAACATATTTCATCAAAAATGCCCGAAACACCTGGAGGACATCCTTATTAAGTCTCTCCACGATTCCATTCAGCCAGGGAGTAAAATGCTGCTGAAGTTTTAGTCGAGCCGTCAGATGCTTTAGCATTTCGATCCGGAAATGAGTTCCCTGGTCAGAAAGCAAAAACTTCGGAGCTCCATACGTGACAACTACAACACCAAAATGCTTCTGTAGCCACGTACGCCGTCGGTGTGGCACACGAACACCTTGCAAAAAAAGAGAAAACCACCTTGGACAACGATAAGCTATGATGAGTCTCCAAATCCTTCTCCAAGGAACAGAAAGTCCAATGAACAATTTCGTTCCCCTGAGTTGGAGTCAATAGAGGTCCATGGTCACAGTGCAGCAGAAAACCATTGCGACGAAGAAGGAGATACTCCAAATCGTGACTGGCTTTAAAAATCGGGAAGGCCATTTTTCTCGACCACCGTTCAGTTTAGCTCCGAATGCTTAAACCGCCCGCCCTTGTACACAACCATTTCGTGTTTCTGCTATTCCATTGTTAGCGAAGCGTTCCAATGCTCGACCTGCGCGACAATAATGCTATAGTCATTTGCCGACGCAGCTGTAAACAGCAGCACAGCTCTGCTTTAGGATCTGGAGTTATCATCAGCATTGAGCTCTGAAACAACGCCACCACAACTTTGTACGCAGCTTCTTCGTCAACAGACCAAGTAGTAAACACATTTAGTGCATTACGATTGTGCCGGTCGATGCGTTGGCGCTCCGAAGTTAGTTTAGCTTGCAGTGGAGCGATCACGCGCGCATGGTCAGGAAGGGACCATGTAGTCAGTTTGTATCACACACAAAGCACTGGAAGACCGGCTATTGTTGCTGGTAGAGACAGCGATGCAAGAGCACTGACACGTGAGGGGTCACGGCGAATACCAGCGTCAGAAATAATACGACAGCGTCACAATATCGCCAACACGTATAATGAGCTCTTGTCCATGTTCAGCTTGAAGTTTACCCTGGTTACGATCTTGAAGAAGTGCCTTGGTGTCTTTAAAAATTCCGCCAACGTTGGCGTGAACAGGATTACGACGTCGACCCATTGTGTTGAATATGGAATCAACGGTGCAAGTGTTGTCTGAACTTGGCTTTGGAAGTGTAGTGCAGAGTCCGTAGCGCCCTGCGGGGACATGAGTTGGCATAAATACGCTATCAGATGTCACGAGTGAGAACCTTTCTCAGTTATATCTTGATGCAACGGCGGCTGGCAGAAACCTTGAGTAAAATCAGATTGCCCGAATACCTCCTTGCCAGTTAAAGCATCCACCGTCGTATCGACGGTAGGCATAGTACCTGCAATCAGGATTGTCAGCCTGAACTGTTCTTGTGTTCCGGGCTTGCGTACGGGGACAACGACACTTGCCCATCGCAACGAGTTGTTCTGCTCTACCAAGCCACTTTCAACAAGCGACTGTACCTATTTTCGGATAAATTCGGCTTGTTGAAGTGCGCATTTCCGCGGTGGACTACGGTATGGCATAGCGTCAGGCCGTAGCGTGACTCTGAGAGGCTCCGCGTTTCAGGTATGTCCTCTCCAATCGTTACCCGCCAAACATCAGGGTAGGAACAACACTTTTAGCAGAACTAATGTCAGGGCAGTATGCCATTTTGACCAGACCATTGATTC
>NW_008649195.1:10649-11111 GCF_000247585.1 Phytophthora nicotianae INRA-310 | reverse complement strand
AGACTCGTTCATCTGGGGGCGCAGGCTGGTCCTGCGAGGACTCGATGGCTCCCAGAGTGGCGTTACCGGCGCCGGCTTCGACGCCTGTGGGAATGCCGATGGCGGCGATCCCGTCATACGGTGGCGTAACCATACAGGCGCCGAGCACCAGCAGGAACGAGGAAGGGGACGGCGCGGCACGCCTGGGTGCTCTTTATCCGCCGTTCCGACCTCCGATAACGCCCACGGCTGGATGGAGCTCTAGTGGGATGCTGCCAGCGTGGTCAGCAGCCCCCGCGAATCAGACGCCTGCGAGTGTGGGAGGCCTTGGGCTTGGTAGGAGTTTCAGTGGTCCGAGAGACTGCATGGCGCTGTGCGGAACGCGTCTGTGGGAACGCCCACCGGCGTGTCTCAACAGTGAAGGGGGCAGGAGGAAGGGGAAGGAAGTGTCGCTCCTTCCTCTTGCCTGACTGGCGACACAGA
>NW_008649195.1:5786-6854 GCF_000247585.1 Phytophthora nicotianae INRA-310 | reverse complement strand
GTCGAGGCTGTACCATCGACCGGACGACGGCGTAGTGGGCGCAATTCGGATGGCCAATCTCCTCAATTAAGACGAGGGAGATGGAGTCGATCCTGGCACGCCGAGTCCTGAAGAGATTCGAACGTCGGAGGGAACGCAGGATCCCGGTGGAACGACCGTTTGGAACGCCGAGGAGGGTGTTATCCCTGACGGGGAACACCTCGAGGCCACAGTCCCTGAAGGCGGAACGCCGGGGAACGAATCGCTGGAGCCGGACGCGCCTCTCACACAGGCGGAACAGGAGGAGGACCTCCAGAGTGGAACTCCACTGATGCACCCGTCTCCTGTGGACATGTTTGGACTGGATTGTGACAAGTTCGTAGAAGAACAAGGACGCGTGCCTTGGATGAGGGCCTTAAAGGCGTTCCTTGAGGACGGGGCGTTGGCGCTCGATCTGCAACTAAGGGTCAGCGTGCTGAAGATGTCACCCCACTACGTGATGAGGAACGGAGTCTTGATGAGACTCGTTCATCTGGGGGCGCGGGCTGGTCCTGCGAGGACGATCTGCGTACCGGCGGTGCCGCTACCTTTCATCGAGACGGTCCTACACTATTGTCACGCCGACATCTTCTCGGCTCACCTGAGAAAGACAAAAACCGCTGACAAGGTTAGGCGGCACGCCTATTGGCACGGGTGGAAGAGAGACGTGGTCGAGTTCGTGCGTGAGTGTTCCATCTGCGGTGGTGGCAAGGGTCATAGGCCGTGGAGAACGTGGCTGATGCAACGGATGCCGGTACAAGACTTGTCTGGCCCGTTCGCGTTGCTCGTGGTGGACGCAATCGGCCCCCTAGTCGTGACACCCCGGGGAAACAAATATATCCTGGTGTTCGTGGATTATTTCACGCGGTGGGTCGAGGCGTTCGCTGTCGCGTCGCTCGACACAATTTTCTTCGTCAACACCATGATAGAGGGGGTCATCTGTCGTCATGGCGTTCCGGAACGCCTATTAAGTGATAGAGGATCCAACTTCACGTCGAATCTGGCCAAGTCACTGTACGAGACGCTGGGGATTAAGAAGTTGTATGGGGC
>NW_008649195.1:2154-4333 GCF_000247585.1 Phytophthora nicotianae INRA-310 | reverse complement strand
GTCATCCTCGTCGACGTCCTCGCCGTGAGTCGGCGTGCCAGTGCCTGCGCTGGAAGATGCAGCTTGATCGTCGTCATTTTCGGCGTCCTCTAAGTTGGACCAGTCTTCGCGATCGCGTTCCCTCTGAGATGGTGGATCAACGGAGGGGAGTTCGTAAGTCCGGTCGGCTATCTGAGCCAGAACGTCGAGTTGGCGCTGCTTGACGCCGCTGTAATTGATAAGAGTCTTCCAAGCGTCGACGTTCGGATTGATAATCCACGACGTCTTGAGCTTGGTTCCTGACGTGAGATCCTGCCGGATACGTGCCAACGCCGTCATGGAGAGGCGATTCTTTGCGATGACCTTGGGATTTAAGGCGTCGGTGAACTCGAGGAAGGAGAGCACTTGAGGATATCCGTAAGCGTCTATCTTTGCCGGATTGAGGGCGTTCTCTAGCGTGGCCTCGTACCGGGCCTGATCCTTATCGTGGAGGACAACCAGATCTTCAGCGATAGGTCTCTGGGGCTGTCGACCTCCGCGTGGAGACTTGCCGGTCTGGCCTCCGATCCAGAACATTTCAGGACGCTTCTCCAGCCTCTCGAGAAACGCGTAGAAGCCCCACGTCTCGATGCAAAGGCTCGTAAAGGACAGACAAGCATGAGAGGCTCGCATTTTGAGCTTGCGGCGATTAGGCTGAGCTGAGGTTGTCTCGAGGGGGGCGTGGAACGCCCACTCCCAGAAGGCGCGTCTGTGGGTCATCCAGAACCGCCAGTGGGCTCGATGAATGTCCTGATTCTCAGCTGGGTCATACCACAGAGGTCGACCCGACCAGGGGTACGCCAGGCGCCAAGGGACCTTGCCGGCTTCTTCAGCCTTGTGGAGGACGATGGCAATCGCGGTTCGCACGACCCGAGGAGCGTTGGGATTAGCGTCGAGCAGCTTGGCGTAGTCGTATGAAGGAAGCGTCAACTTCTGGGAAGAGCGGCTTCTTGGCGGACGATTTGGTGACTGTGTCGCCGGCGCTGGCCTTCCGTTTGGAGGACTTCTTGGAAGACGTAGCAGGTTTCTTGCCCGAAGACTTGTTGGATGACACGGACGGGGTTGCTGCTCTTGGAGCGCCGGACGCGACTGGCTGAGTCACGACCGGGGGTGCTGCACTTGGAACGCCGGGCGCGGCTGGCAAGATCACGATCGGGCCTTGGAGGCTGACATTCGACTTGCCTTGGAAGATGTCTTCGACGAGTTGGTCGAGATGTGGGAGACCCGTAGACATGCCGTTGACCCCGAGGTGTGCGCGTATCTCGCCCCAGAGTTGCCGCTTGAGAGCGTCCTCGTCGTCAGAGGAAGGACCGTGCTCTTCGCGGTCAAGGGCCGCGTCCAGGAAGGCGCGGAACCGCTTCAACTCGGCGGCGGTGAGCTTGTTCGTCATGCCGGTCGCGTCGATCGATGAAAGATTGGGTACTGAAGGATCCCATACCAGAGAAGGTTGGTGGCTGCCGGTGGGTGCGCCAGGGGTACGCCACCTGCGAAGGGACGTTGAAGTGGAACGCGATGACGGGAATTGACCCCGAGCGAGAGGGCGCCGGGTAGGACACATGCACTGGCAGTGGACGGCGGTTGGAGGTCCACTAATGGAACTGACAGGCGATGGAGAAGTGGCAAGCATGGGCCGAAGCAGCCGAGCTGAGGGAGGTGGCAGGAGCGACAAACTACTGGGTGCTCGCTATTAGTGCTGTCGCTGGCGTCGTAGTGTGGGTGGTGACCACTCCGTTGAGGAACGTCTCATGGGCGTTCCTAGACATCGTCGTTGACAACGGAAGGGCAGTCTACTTTTTCGCGTACACCTGTGGTGATAGGTACCTTGAAGCTGCGCGGAACGCGAATGGCTTAGCTCTACCTCCTCTTGAAAATGCGTGCGCTCTAGTCTCGTTGACGTTCCTGATTCCTATTGCAGTGCTGCAAGATTATGAGGCACGATTTGGGATAACGGGATGGCTGTGCTTGAGGTGGTGTGAGGCGTTCCACCACTCCTGCTGTCTGTTCGTGCCTGACGCGGTCCAGCTACTCTGGGTGTCCACTTGCAAGTATGCCCGAGCGACAGGGGAAGCTACGGTGGCAGTGATCGAAAGGACTGGCGATTTTTTGATGGGTATCTACTTGGCTGCCTCGTTGCTATTATCTCTGCTGGTGTACTTGCCAC
>NW_008649195.1:0-2054 GCF_000247585.1 Phytophthora nicotianae INRA-310 | reverse complement strand
AGCGACAAACTACTGGGTGCTCGCTATTAGTGCTGTCGCTGGCGTCGTAGTGTGGGTGGTGACCACTCCGTTGAGGAACGTCTCATGGGCGTTCCAAGACATCGTCGTTGACAACGGAAGGGCAGTCTACTTTTTCGCGTACACCTGTGGTGATAGGTACCTTGAAGCTGCGCGGAACGCGAATGGCTTAGCTCTACCTCCTCTTGAAAATGCGTGCGCTCTAGTCTCGTTGACGTTCCTGATTCCTATTGCAGTGCTGCAAGATTATGAGGCACGATTTGGGATAACGGGATGGCTGTGCTTGAGGTGGTGTGAGGCGTTCCACCACTCCTGCTGTCTGTTCGTGCCTGACGCGGTCCAGCTACTCTGGGTGTCCACTTGCAAGTATGCCCGAGCGACAGGGGAAGCTACGGTGGCAGTGATCGAAAGGACTGGCGATTTCTTGATGGGTATCTACTTGGCCGCCTCGTTGCTGTTATCTCTGCTGGTGTACTTGCCACGACTGGTGTATGAGAGCGTAGAAGGCGTGCTAGGAGGGCCGCTTGGCGTTGTTTTGGTGGTGTTCATGGTGGATGTCTATTTTGAGTTCGCAAGGGGAAAGCTGTTACTGGAGTGCCACAGTGCTAGTGGTTGGCTGTTACAGCAATGGGCTGCATTATTACTGGGCGTGTCGTCCCTGTAGGAAGACAGGACTGGAGTCGAACGTAAAACAAGGATGGAATGGACTCGCTGGACGAATAGGACGCCGTGAGGAGAGAGAGCGCGCCAGCTTGGAGCGTCTGCGTGGAACGCAAAAGAAAGGAACGCCGACGGAGACTCAAGCTGAGGGCGCAAAGCCGGATGGAACGCCGAAGTGTGGCGTTCCAGAAGTGATTACTGATAAGACCGTGCGACCGGCGGTGGAGGGAACGACTCGGCGAGGGCGCCGAGGGTCGGTCGGGGAGAATTGTCACGGTCTACAGCTAGATGGAGGTCGCGCCATACTCGCGGATTGCATCCAGAAGGTCTGCTCGCTACAAGGTCAACGAGCTACATCCAACAAGAAAGGACAAGAGAAGCAGATCTCGGCGTTCCACGTCTAGAGTGGGACCTGGATGAAGGGAATGAGGGGGTACCTCGCTGTGGACCGCTGCGAGGGGAGGATTTGTGGACAGGTAAGGAGCTTCTAGGTCGTAAGGTAGAGGCTCAGTCGTGTTTTTCCTTCTTAAACAAGAAGCTTTCTGAATATATCAAGTTACATTTGGCGTTATTGCGCTAGTTCTCGTTCCTACGTCGGCCAGCTAGATACACGACCCCGACACTAAAGAGGAAGACCGCGACAGTCCACAACAGACACACATGCACACGTCCTAGAATCGGCTTGTGATTGGCCATCGCGTGATTAAACAAACAGTACTAATGCCGTGCTGCGCCGGGGAAACTCTGGATATTTGGATACTTAATATCTAATGTTATAATATTTGTCAATACTAATGAAGAACATACCGTACAACACCAAAAAAAATGAAACTCGTTAAAGTATTTTTTTTACTTTTTCTAAAAAAAATCTTTGATGCCCATTCAAAAAGTGTTTCTTTTAAATTTTTAAATGCTAAAATACTTTTTTTTAAAACGTCTTCATTTCAAAAGCTGCTTTTTTAAAAATGGAAAACTCCAAAGGTTCATTTTTTTTAAAAAAGTTTTCGGCGAAAACTAAACCCTGAAAATTTGATCATTCTAGGTTCGTTTTAACTTAATGCTGCGGCGGAGCAGGCCAGAGATATGGAGAAGGGAAGGAGTCGGTCCGAAAGAGGAGGTCATATCACTGCCTATCATCAACACTCCCCATGAATGTGCTGAGGGCATGCTGCCAAAAGGTGAGGTCCAAACCAAGATCTCAGAAGGAACGGACTGCGTAGGTGCGCAACCTGGATCAAAGAAGGAGTACTTGGCACCGACCATCGTCAGTACTCAAAACCGAAAAGCAAGAACAAGACTTCGAAGAAACTGAAGCGAGAATAAGGATGGGCCCCCACTTCGCCAGCGACACTGGGACTTTTTACTTTTCTTAGTTG
>NW_008649194.1:30926-31648 GCF_000247585.1 Phytophthora nicotianae INRA-310 | reverse complement strand
CTCGGGACTCTCAAGAAATGAGAAGATGTTGCTTCCAGACTTGGAGTTTCCAACTCGTGACACAACTTGCTTTTTAGATAGTCCACGAACAACTTGCGTCGAATTTTCATAGAATTTATTGTATGTCATCGTCCAAATCTTGTTAGTAATGCATCGACAAAGGCTTTCATTTCTTCTTCAACGTCACCACAGATGGGTTCATCACTTGGCATTTCGGCGGCTACTCTGTTTCTACACGTATGAAATACCGCGTTTTCAAAGTCGTACGTCATTGAATCGGCGTAGAAGAACAGCGTAGCTGGACATAGCTTAGGTTTCCTGTAAAAACTGCACCGATATGATATTTTCACTGACGAAACCTTGGATCGCGTGTACTCAAAGCCTAGATGATAAATATTTTGGTGCTGCCGTCCCGTGCCGTTGGATGCGTACGTGCTTGCGAAATTTCACGGCGCGGTGGGCCCGGAAGTCGAGCAGAAGGAACTGCAGGTGTGGACTCATCCCCACTCAGCTCCTCGCTACACGGATCGTGGTGTGCTGACTGTGCGAGGGTAGTAGATGTACATGTTGGAGGCTCAGACGTCGTGGACTGCGGCGTGGATAGCTGGGTGTCTTGAGAAGCGTCGTCTAAGCTTAACTCTAATTCTCCAGTCTCTACAAGAGCGTGACGAGGACTGGTCAAGCGAGTACGAGTTGTCGCAGCTTGACAAACCTCGCCACCC
>NW_008649194.1:28263-28817 GCF_000247585.1 Phytophthora nicotianae INRA-310 | reverse complement strand
TACGTCCAGCCGCGTGGGTAAGAAGAGCAGGCTCGACACGAAGCTACGTCCCGTGTCTTCGCCGAAGAGCTGCTCGTCGTCCATCTTGAGTCCGCGAGTGCGGAATTCACAGGGAGGTAATGTTGTGTGGTTTACATTAAAAACCGTGTTTGATGATAACACCTCTGATTACACATACAAATCACTTTTATAAAAGATTGCAATCTATCGGTATACAGAAGTCTCGTACGATACGAACGATGCCTCGACCGTTCCCTACCCCCGAGTCCCTTTTTTTAACCAAGTGAGAGCTCAAAAATAGCGTTAAATACGTGAGCAAAAAGGTAATCACTATCACTGATCTCTGTCTTGTTTGGTCTCAGCGAAAATAATTGATTAGGTCACGTGGTCTAAGTATGCTTCATCACGTGGGCACTTGGAGACTTATTGCAAAGACGGTTAAAAACTTATTTGGCTTCCACAAACTATCTGCTTCTTTTTCTTCATCGCCTTCAAAGTCAAATGCAGTGTCATACACAATTCCAAGATCTTCATCAGATAGTTCCGAATCTGCG
>NW_008649194.1:27588-28163 GCF_000247585.1 Phytophthora nicotianae INRA-310 | reverse complement strand
GATTGACGATCTTTCTTGTGACGCGATAGATATTCCAGAGCTCTGGCGTGTACGTTGATAACCAGGTTTTAGCAAAGTATTTCCAAAAAGACTTCTACTTCTCCCGAGAGTACGGTAGGCTTTTCGATTGGCAGCGCTCCTTTATTTTACGTTTCACCCATGCAATGCGCTGAACAGCAATTTTTCTCAGGATCAATGACTGTGAGCATGTCGAAAACCCCGAATGACATGGCAATCTCTGCTTCTTCGTTCGGCATGCGGTACTCCTTTAGGTTCCTTCTACACGCTTGCTTAAAGTGGAACAAGCACCCGACAATGGGAAACTGACTTCTGATTGCAAGGATTAGGGCGCCTTCAAAGTCGCAAACAACGTCTTCCGGGTTGGGCTCTTTACCCAGCGAAAATGCAATACATTTGAACATTTTTGTGTACAAATTTTCCGTTTTGTTTGACGTCAGTGTAAAAAAAAACCGGAACGAACAGCTCCGTGTACTGGTCGTACATCATTAGCGTCACAAACTGGTGAAAATTCTTCGGGCTGCATCGAAAAGTGCCGTCTACAAACAAATGGGCAC
>NW_008649194.1:22432-22948 GCF_000247585.1 Phytophthora nicotianae INRA-310 | reverse complement strand
TATCTCGTCTTTGCTATAGTTTTTATACCCACGGGACTTCGGCATCTGCATACATAACACGAAAGATTAGCACTTGTTAGCTCAGACTAGTATCGAGAACGACTACATACGTTTTGACGTTTGTCGATGTCTTGGCCAAATCGAAAGTGAAGTGATCTTGAGCAGACACTTAGCACTTACATGGAAGTTTCCAGACAGTCAATTCCTCACACGCCAGAGGGTACATCGCAGCTGCTTTCAGGGGATGTACCTTCTAACTGTGCTACCATGTAAACTAATATTTAATTTCTGGACCGCTCCTAACGACGTCATGCCATACCATGGAACGAAATAGTGCGAACCTATTGGCTAGTATGTTGCTAGGGCTAGAGATTAAAGTAAATGGTATAACAGAAAGTGCCATGGGTAACATTTTCAAGTGCCACCCAAAACGCCGTGCCATGTGCGCCACGCTTCGTTTCGTCCTCATATTTTTATGCTTTAAAAATAAGTTTTGTGACTTCACGCTTATGGCAC
>NW_008649194.1:18545-19747 GCF_000247585.1 Phytophthora nicotianae INRA-310 | reverse complement strand
AGATCAACAAAGCTCATAAGTAGCTTTCTAGACAGCGAATCATTCTTGACTCAGCATTCCTAGTTTTATCTTACAATCAATGCCGGAATTGGTGAAGGCAATATTAGATGGTCTAACGTTATTATTATTGCTCAAACCAGAGTAGCACCTAGCGCATTGGCTGCGAAAAAACGGGACACCTGAACAATATCCATTATCCAAATAGAAAAAAAGCTAACAAGATTTAGTTGCAAAATTCATTTCGATTTGAGTACGATTTCGCAAAGCGATACCAAGAACGATATCGCTAAAATCAGTTGATTTCTTCTGAGCCTTCCTTACGATTGCATAGGTCTGTGTAAGGCTGTAATCATGGCCATTAGTTGGTTCTTGTACTGAAGAGCCGATATACGCTCCAGTCTTTCACGATCCCCACGCTCAACCTCTCTACGCTCAGCATCCACTTGAGCTTTTACAACAAGTTGGATCATCTGGTTGTACAGCTTCATGATTGCCGTCCGCGTAACTCTTATATCCGGACGTGGTTTGGAAACGAATGGCATCAGCGATGGTACATTCGGAACCGTAGGGCTGGGGTGAGAAGGGAAACTTGGATCATACCTGATGGATCCTACACCAGGATCACGAGGGGTCCGCACGGTAGCTTTGTCAACAACGACATCGTTGCCATGATTGGACCCAACAAGGGCTGTTGAGTATCCGAAAAAACTGGGGCCATCCTGAAGCATTTCTGGAACGTTAACCCTGAAGCTAGCAGAACGGCCGGGAAGGCGTCTACGGTCTGGTCTCACTTGCTCATGATTTTCTTGTTCTGGCGCACTTGAAATACTTTGTAACTTGCGTGACGGAATTGAACGTGACCTGGCTATTCTCGAGCTTTGAAGATTGTCAATCTGGCCTTTGATTCGTCTAGCTTGTGCTCGAAGCGCTGGAAAAGAGGAGGAGGGATACGACACCGACCATAATCCGACGAATTTTCGGCGCAAACTAGCCATAGTGCGATCACCCCATGAACGCTCCTTCCGAGAGGCATAAAGCTCCACAGCATTAATCCACTCCGCAGTGCAGACCGGTAGCAGCTCTTCGAGAATGGCCAGCAGAAGAGATATCTCGTCTTTGCTATAGTTTTTATACCCACGGGACTTCGGCATCTGCATACATAACACGAAAGATTAGCACTTGTTAGCTCAGACTAGTATCGA
>NW_008649194.1:16072-17515 GCF_000247585.1 Phytophthora nicotianae INRA-310 | reverse complement strand
GTGGTGCTATCTCAAGTCTTACGCCGATGCACCTGACCAGCCGACTCACCGAGACTTCGCGGTGTCGAGGTACACTATAGATCCGATGGATGTTGAAATGCGAATGCTTCCCTTCGACAGTGCATCCGTTCTGCATTACTTCCCCATACAGCACACGAAGCAATGTCCACCGTTTTTAAGAAACGATCCACAACTGAGTCTCCATCTTGACAAGACGTACTACCGCCTTGGCGACGTCGTTCGTTCTTTAGCAGTACGTTCGTCAATGATGCCGTGTCAATTTTGTCGTAACCTTCGTAGAGATTGGGAAAACGTTGGCACCGGAACGACGTCTGAGTGTACATATTTTGCATCGCAATCCTATCAAAAGCCACAAGAACAAACAATTCGTCTTCTGCAAATCGCCGACTACTTAGCATCGTATAGTACTTGATACACTCCCGTAGTGAAACAGGAACAGTTCTTCTTTCTCCAGGATGGCCACGGCCAAACGGAAAAAGATGTGGGAACATTTTTGCATAAATTGTTCGCATAGGGTCTTCGCAAAAGTGATTTGATCGCTTGACGAGAAAATCACGAACCTTATCAGCCCCAGTTTTAGTTCCAACTTCATTGATCATCGAGGAAAAAGTTCTAGCTGAAGTATCGTCCAAAAGTCCAGTATGTCTCTCTATAACTTCCACTTCCTCGTCCTTCGTAGCGGCAACACTATCTGTTAATCCACGAATGTTCTCTTGCTCTCGATCTGCCTCCGTTTCTAGATTCCAATCATCGTCCAGTATGTCAAAAATATTCTCGCTATTGACATTCGAATTTTTGGGTTCGTCCAGGTGAGTTTATAGGGTTCACTAGTGTAGAAGAGTGGGAAGAGATCGGAATCAATGTCGCTTGCAATAGACTTCGCTAGTGGCCCTCGAGGGATACGAACAATTATTGCTTCCGGTGGTGGGTGTGGGATTTTTACGATAACACCCGATACCCCATCACAAACAAGACGAAACGCCGTTCCCGGCTGGTAGATAATCTTTCCAGGGTGCCAAGAGTTCCGTTTGCAGCGAGTTTTTCAGCTCGTACGTTTTGGGTAATTTGAATTGGCATACCCGGCACTAAATCTAAGTACGGCGCCATTCTCCCAAACTTATTATCAGGTAGAGACATCACTATTTCAATATCGGACCGGCTAAGGCCATTCAGCTTGCCTTTGAAGTTTGCTACAACTCGAACAGGATATTGCCCTTTGGGTAAACGGTATGCTGTCTCCTTAACAAACAAATTGTTGATCGCCTGTCGGGTAAAATTGTCCGGAGTAACAAACGTGGGAAGATTGCCATTTAGCGTGAATCCGACGCTTTTGCCATCTCCATCTTGTCGTATCACTCTTCTATTTATCATATTAACAAATTCAGGAGTCCAAATACCCAAACGAGCCAATCGACACCCTTC
>NW_008649194.1:11982-13467 GCF_000247585.1 Phytophthora nicotianae INRA-310 | reverse complement strand
CCCCATTCAGGGTCATTTCTAAAACGAACAGATTCCTCAAGGATGACGACGCTGGTAAATTTTTGCCATAACAAATACCCGGTCAAAGCGGTAGGTGAACATCGAGACCTTGTCCAGGGCTGAATGTACAGAGGGTCCGCCCCCACAGGAGGGAGTTGCAGGAAGTCACCAACAAGAACGACATGAATGCCTCCGAAAGGTACACCAGTATTACAAGTCGCATTTCGGAGACGTTGATCCAACTCCACCAGTTGTGATTTATACATCATTGAAACCTCATCGATTATAATAATATCGAGTCCCAATGTTGAGCGAGATTTAGAAGACTTTAAGGCCAATAGTAAACTTGCCAGCGTTCTTCCAGAAACCAGGGTGGCGGCCTTCCCTGTCAGAGTAGTTTTTAAGAGACATTCTCCCCTCCTCCAACTTTTGCAAAGTTCCTGTACAGCTCCAATCACTCGGGTCTTCCCTGTGCCGCCTTCACCGCCAAGGTAAAACAAAACTTGGTCGTCGCGTAGAGCCTTTTGAACATCCGTCGCGGTTAAGTAGTTCAGATCATCTGCCTTCTTCCACCGCGTCAATAAAGCAGAACCGATCCTGCGGAAAGCGGCATGCTGAAGCCGATTCAATGTGAATAAACGCGATATTTCTGTGATTGTTGCGAACCCTTTTTTATCGGTCGTGTTTGGAGTTACTGCGTGTGGATACCACTGCATTGTGTTTGTGTCAAGTGCTTCGTCCAGAAGCTCAACCACGCTAGTATCGTATGATGGCTCTTTTTCTTCTGGGGCTGCATCTATTGTGGGATTATCCGTCGAGGCGTCACGGACCCACTTTACCATACGAGCTAGTGGTGGAAACACGGCGTCGCATTCAAGTTCGTAATATTGTTTCGCAGTGTGAAATGTCACTTCATCCATTATCTCAGTTTCCAAAATCGTTGTAATAATACTGCCAATACGATCATTGTATTTAGGACAAGTCGGACAAACTGAAGGGCTCAAACTGTTTGAATTCAAAATAGTATCCGCATCATCAACAACGTCCCAAATATCGCAAAATTGTTCATCATCCTCCGCAGCTTGATAGAGCTCGTAAGCATCAACATCAATGGTGTCCTGATCTGAATTTTCACTGGATGTGCTTTTTGCATCTGTCTCATCTTGTGACCAACCAAACTGTTGATTTATAATCGCAGCGGCGGCCTTGCTACGGGCGAAATTGTAATCGCGCATGTTTTCCATAATTTCGACAACGAAAGTACTCCGCTGAGATTCCCAGGCATCATAAGCGTCTAGCCAGGCTTCGTCAGTAGGATGGGAAAATGCTGTAAGATCTTCGACCGAGCGAAATATTTTAAAAAGTACAAGTGACCCCTTCACGTATTTTAACTTATCTTCACATGTGGTGTTGCTGGTAATGCTCGGTATTTTGTATCCGGTTATTAGTGGGACTGCATCACTTTCTCGAGCAGCAAGGCAGTGG
>NW_008649194.1:7942-9232 GCF_000247585.1 Phytophthora nicotianae INRA-310 | reverse complement strand
ATACATCTATGTCTTCCGCCACGCATAACTCTTGTCATCGAGCACACTGTAGCAAGCTGCGTCATCATTCTCTCTGTAATGGTGAGCTCGTTCAAATTAAAAACCGAATCACTTGAGAATTTTCCAACGAAAAACCCGTTTGCGATAGCAAATTTGGGCATTTTGCGTCGCTTAATGTGTCCGTCGCATTCGTGACAAACCATGCACCACCACCGACGTAGCGTGGACGTATCACTGTACACACGCAACGCTGACGTGGATAACATCACACCGGAGAGTATTGATGCTATTGAAGAACAATCGTATTGTTTGACCAACGTTTCGGGAATAGCACCAGCAAACCCATCCAAATCGTACATATCGCTAATATTGAGAGCACTTTTAATTCTGCTGATGTAACCCAAATCGACATCATCAACTCGTCTTGCCTCACATCTCGGCACAATGCGATCACAAATTAAGCAGGTACATTCGTCTAACATGTTTGCTCCAAGCGCTTCCCGTAAGCTGGCCATCACGCTATTTTGTGCTTCGCTAGATACTTGACGTAATCGATCTCGCTTTGAAGTGCTATTGACTGCATCGCCAACCCACGGTAAAACGCCTCTTACTGCGGTATCATTTTCAACGCGCCTCTTTTCACGTTTACGGGCTCGATAGCGCGCACTGTTTTTCCGCCATCGTGCACGAGTGCGGTCAGTGCTATACCCAGTTTTTTGGTCGGTTACTTCTTCACCAGCAGTGTTGTTATCTGCATGCTGCATCTCGCGTTTACGAGCTCGATAGCGGTTACTATTTTGACGCCATCGTTCGCGTTTTGTTTGAGCGTTAAGCGGATCGCACTTGTTGAAAAAATAGTCTGCCGTCGCGTGTTCACCGTTGTTGTCTCTAATCGCGGGACTACGTACTCCATTGAGGGAGATAATAATATCCAGCTCTCGTCCATAAATCTGAGAAGCATTTAAAAGCTGATTTGTTGGTTCTGTGAGAATATCCCGGGCTCCATCAGTGTAAGAGTCAAACACTGGTTGTTGGGGCTGAAAGTGATAGGTGCTAGTTGGTAACGCAGCTCCAGCCGCGGTTACTAAGGCAATGTCAGTACTCGTACTAATCGAAGCATTTTTTCCTTTTTGATCTAATAAAGTATCAGCATTTCCAATATGGTCAGTTGTAGTTGGGTTTCCAGCATATCGAACAGTGTTTCCGCTACTACCAACAGGTTTGGCGCTCTCTCCTGATCCACGTTCTACATCGTCAGCGTCGTTGGAGTGAAACTGGTCATGCTCACTC
>NW_008649194.1:4332-5422 GCF_000247585.1 Phytophthora nicotianae INRA-310 | reverse complement strand
AATCACTACCCGTCCCCATTTCCGCGGTCAGTTGGTCCCATGCTACGATGATAAACCCACTGTGAACGCCCACGACGGTACTTGCTACTTTTGGGGATGCCAATACAAAGGCAATACCGCAAGAGCTCTTAGTAAACATATGAGCAGTCGTCACAATTTTCTCACTCAGAGACCCCGTATGCAGGTCCTAAATTATGATCCTCGCGTTGCCGCTGCAGAACAGGATATTAGAGATCTAACCTGGGCGACGGATATTGGGTTAGCTTCATCACTTGCCATCATAACCGGATACGCGCAATCAGCTGGTGTATGTACGAGGGAGGATTATTCAAACCAGCTATCGGGTATCATGGGGGCCTTGGTTGATGAAACTGATAATTTGGACATGGAAATCCTAATGGCTACTGATAGTGATTCAGAGATGGATGCACTAATAACCAACTCCACCGACAGTGTAAACGACTGGCTAGACGTCATAAGATAGCTCTTCCAGTATTCGTCTTCTGTACAAACACATGCAAATGGCGTTATACTAATGAAATAAAAAAGCAATCTGATGGGGTCTGTATATTAATTCCTCTGTCCCAAAATATAGGACCACGCTTGAATATATGGAATATCCGGATTGACGTTATATTTAGGGACAGACGAAGTTCAAATGAGTCCATACACTGGTATATAAACGTTATGGTGATAGTAACCGAGATATACCCCACGGGCCGCAAATATGTGCACTAACAGCTTGCTATACATGAAGATAGCAGAGCTCGGCGCTTCTCCAAGAAACGCAAAAACAAAAAACACTGTGTCCCCAAGTATTACCTATTTTCGTATCCATCATTCTTTTATTTGTTTCTGAAAGCCAACTTACCTATCTCAGTATTAATACTGATTACAGCACTTCGTGTCTATCTATCAAAGGTAGCCAAGTCGACCGGGTCATCACCAATGGAAATAATGGACGGCTGATAAATTCGCGTTTCATTTATCATGTATGGGAAAAGATCAGGTGGAAGTGATAGACATTACGATGGTTACGCTGTAATTGTTGATTTATTGAGAGCACTTTTAATTCTGCTGATGTAACCCA
>NW_008649194.1:0-988 GCF_000247585.1 Phytophthora nicotianae INRA-310 | reverse complement strand
CATCCCGCTGTTAGCAAAAGTATAATCTCGACTGCATTTTTCTAGTAAGTGTCGTAAAACATTTCTCTAAAAAATGTATTGTAAATGCTGTGGTACATCTTGCTCTTGGAACAAAAGCAAAGGTTTGACTACATTTTTGTAATAAATGTCGTGAAACATTTCTCTAAAAAACGTTGCTGCACATTATTATTGTAAATGTTGCGGTATATTTTGCTGCTGCAAAAACAATTGATTTACAATATAAAAATACGTTGCTTTTTAAAAAACGTTAACAAAGAATCACTATCGTTGCAGGGCTGCAACACTCGCGTATTTCTCCTAATACAAGGTCTTCTGATCCCAGCCATACGTGTATGGATCGTACTACTCGGTTGGAGCACACGCGAACCAAATCTCGTCCCCGTAATCCACCGTTAGTTCGTCGCCAGGGTTTATAGTCCTAGTAGATACCACTCCCACTTTCACTGATCTTCTATTTCGCAATTCGCGAAATGCAGTGTTTGGCGAGTCTGAGTGATTAATAAATCGAGCAATGCCACCGTACTTCACTGCCTCGACGAATGCAAAGTATCCCGTTCTGGTAGGACGCGTATGTAAAAGCATAGAGTACCCGGTATTGTGTTTCAACTTTGCTGGATCCACATTGCTCTTGTACATGCCATCGTAGGCTCGCAATTGTCCACAATACTCTGCAATTATCACCCCTGGATCGATAGGTTTTCTTGTATATACAACGATCCCAACGCGAGACCGGAAAAGGGTCAATCCATCGGCCTCCCTCTCAAATGAATTCCCACAGACTCCTCCAAGTGAGCAGTTCTTGGTTGAACAAAAGATGCTCAGCTTTGAGTTAATACATTCATCAGGATAGCATTGCTCTTGGCAGCCGCACTTCTCCATAGCTCCAATATCCTTGAAAGCGACTCGCTTTGTGCGTTTCTTTGAAATTTTCGATGTAAAGATGCGAGACACTGCCGCTGGCCACGCT
>NW_008649193.1:18915-19675 GCF_000247585.1 Phytophthora nicotianae INRA-310 | reverse complement strand
CCCCCCCCCTTTACCACCACCACCAGCTCTTCAGGCTTCGCAATCTCGTCCTTCTGTCACTGTGTTGTCCTCGACGTCTTGACGTCGGTCATCTCGTCTTGGAGATACTACCGTGGGTCTGTAAAATAGTCTGCCTATCCGCTTGTGATAACGTCTGATCGCACTGATGTCCTCCACGCCTCGTTGCTATTGGCACAGCGCTGTGAAGAAACTCAGAATAAGACCAATGCAGAGAGCAGAAGCTGTTCCAAAGCCGGAAATATCCTGATAGTGTTGGTTACTCGCGCTATCAAAAACGCTGATAGAGCAGCCACAACAACGGCACGGCATATTCTGGAGCTGGATGTGATGGCAGACCCGTGTGAGAGCAGCAGCAGACGCCACAAGATGTGGTTGCTGTAGTACGGTCATTGCACTTCGAGCCGTGTCCAGCACGTAGTCCCGGGGGACGCCTGGCTTGAAGATCTCGTGCTTGGCGATGACGGCGAGGCCCAGGCCAATGATGTGCTCCCGACTGAGACCAAGCAAACAGGGACCGGCACACTTTGGCTATCAAGAAGGATCTGATGAACACGAGGTAGTGACCATTCAGGTGGAGCACGTGTTGTTCGTCGCCGAGAAAGCTCACAGCCACCTGGCCAACAAAGTAGAACGGGAAGGAGGCGATACATCCGGTATTCTGGGTAACATCCGCTTGGGTCTCGCTTTCCTGCTCAAGCAGCGCACAGGGTCTCTACGCATCATGGAACTCAAGCCCGAG
>NW_008649193.1:16822-18815 GCF_000247585.1 Phytophthora nicotianae INRA-310 | reverse complement strand
GAGGACTCTGGGAGGGTGATGTGTTTCTAATTCCAATATTTTGTTATAAATGACGGATAGGCGACATTGGTTACGTAATTACAACCCGTAAAAAGCGTAAAAACATTTAGCAAAGAATGACGTCATGTAGTGACGTCATTGTAAGCATACAAAAAAACAAGTAGAAAGGGGTGGCACAATACAAATAACGGTTTTTTTGTATATTAGCGGGACAGAAGCATGATTCCACACAATCCTATACAAAAATGTAGTGATGTATGAGTGACACCTTGTCTAACGTAATCTTTCTATGCTTTATAAATTGGGTACATACAATGGGCTGATATTCCCCATTTTTCATTCCCCATTTTTCAAAGGGAGGTGTGGCAACCATATATGCCCTTTTGTTTACATATTATTACGCATGATAGGCATAGTGACATCCTCTATTGATGAATGATTGGTTTCCACGCCTTGGCTGAATGAATGTTTGTTGACTGCAACTTACTTGTTATTTTTTCATGTTTAAAGCAAGTGTTGTTTCAAGATTTAACTCTCAAAGATGCCCTATAAGTATAGTAATATGGTAGTAGTAGTACTTCGTGTAGCAAGAAAAGAAAATGTTGGTAGTAAACTAATTGGTAATGATTCTTCACATTTTCGTTTCGTCTGTAAGTTCATTCGTATTCATCCTTACTTATTGGTAGGAAATCTGTAGTTTACTATAAGCTGCTGTCTGTCCAAACGTCCTTCAGGCAAAGAATATGATGCCAATTCGACGGACCATCGCACTGATGTCTGAACTCATGAGGTCTTCGCCGAAGACCTGCGCTCCAGTGAAACTGAAGGAGGAAGTTCGCGCATTCGTTTGCATTGCACTTGCCGCCGCGATGCCTGTAACAGCTACAGTCAGCGACGCCCCTTAACCGGAGCACCCAACTGCGTCGTGTTTGCCCAGTTCCGCAATATTGTAAGCACGAGCCAGTGCAGTAAACGATAAGCTCATGAATCGAGAAGATGGAACGACGATGAAGAACTAATGCCCGAGGAGGAAGAGTCGACGCTCAAGCTGCCACTGGTAGAGGAAGAACTGGTTTGCAGCCTGGAGACGGGGTCAGTACAGTGTCCCTCATCGCTACGTCTCACAGGGCGGATAAAATCCCTATCTCGTCCACTCACAGTTGTACCACCACGTCACCGGGCTGAGGTGTCGGAGCAAGAGGCGAAGCGTGATGAGAAATTGCGACTTGAAGCCGAACAACGCTAACGAGAAGTGCAAGAGTAGAAGGCTGTCATGCGCATTGCGTGAAATATGATAGAATAGTGTCCACGAAATTGGCACGCTCGCTAAATATCATCACATGACCTTCATACGGTGGTTGCCTTGCCTTGGATCTATTCGAAGCGTCCGAACTACCAGATAATGCAGATTCTATAACAAATCTAATGATTTTATTTTGAATAACCCGCCAAATCTGCTTAAACAGGTGTAAAAGTTCATCAATTTTTATATGTTTGCAATATTACACCTTTCAAAACTTATTTCATCCTCCGATACATACTCAGAATGTAGCCTGTATAGTGAAGTTTTAGCACACACTACACGTGTCATTTCCAAATGGAAGAGAAGGAAAACGTATCGCCAGAGTCGGCTGTCGAGTTGCTGAACCAGCCGCTTACACAGCCCTGATCAAACCAATCTGGAACGGATCTACTGCTATCTCTCCCTTTGCTCTACTTAGACACGCAGTTTTCCGCGCCAACCCCCTATTCAGACACAGGAACCCAACCGTCTTCAGCTCAAGATGGGTCACCACGTGTGGTGTCGGAGACTCTAGTGCGCACCGGCTCGACGGATCCAGTGGCGTACCCTGCCTCAACAGAAAATTTATCGGAGGATGAGAAGGGAGGTTGGTCGAAGCGCGTTTTCTCGGATAAGGACATGGCAATACTTCAACTTCAGTCGACGAAAACGTATCTTCCCTGGTTTAAGGACTTCGACCCATTCATCATC
>NW_008649193.1:12951-14462 GCF_000247585.1 Phytophthora nicotianae INRA-310 | reverse complement strand
GTGGTCTACACCTATGCAAGCCTCAAGCAACACGAGAAGCCTACCAGTCACACGATGAAGCAGGTCTCTTCGGCCTATTTGTAACCGAGAAGCTGAAAACCACATTGAGGACATGGACAAAGAGTGTACTGGTCGTTTAAGGTGCTGCCCCAGTCACTACAGCAGAAATGGACGCGTACATTGGCTTAGAGATGGCAATGAGCTTAATCCCTATTACTGACATCAAGGAGTTCTGGTCAACCAATATGTTTCAAGGGCATGACGATTTTAAAACGACTATGAGCCGAGCCAGATTCCAAGATATTCAAGGATCATTTCAAATGCACGCGCCTTACAACAGCGTAGATATCCACAATGTCCAGCTGTTCAGACAGCGACTATCAATACAACAGATCAACCAGTGAACGTTATCACACGACCTACTCCTGCTGAGACAGAAGAAACAAATATCGGCCGCGAGCAAGTCGAAGCGGCTCCGTCCGTTACAAGCCCTAGTACCCACCAAGCTGAGGACATAGCCCGCTAAGATCCCCTCCGCCACAGCAGACAGCTTCTTCAACACTTTCAGTTGAAGTTTGCAACTGTGGCTGTTCCATTTGGCGTTAGTACCATAGACGAGGTTGGGGTGCGAACAAAGGCCCGAACATCGGTGAAATCGTATGTCAAGTCGAAACCGGACAAGTTCGCAGTGAGATTTTACGCAGTGGTTGGGTGGAGCTCTCTATACATACACTCTCTGTGGGATAACGGGTCCGGAAACATGCTTCCTACTACTGCTGCTCAACGCTACGCCGAGCTTTTTCCGACAATGCGGCGGCACTTGAAGAATATCCTGGACAGACCGGATAACCCGGATGATGCTTGCGCGCTGTGGATGGCTATGATCGGACACCAAACAAAGATGCTTGCTGCTCCTTCTGGTAAACGGCTCATTATAAGTGACAACTTCTACACAAGGCACGAACTTGCGCGAGCAACAACCCTTCTCACTGACAGCGAGTTTGGTATGGTGGGAACGACGAGAAAGGACTGAGTGGGGCCTTTAAACAAAGAAGCCGTTTACGAGTCCATTCAGCGTGTTTCAAAGCTGCCCAGATGATATTGGGAGCTTGTAATCGCAAGGCACTATGCAATCGATGCAAGATCCAAGGATGCACACGGAAAAAGGAAAAACGGCTTCCGGAACATCGTCAAAAACCGTATGAAACTGACAAACCTGTATTCTCGGCTCGGGCTGGATTCATCATATGAAATGATAAGAAACCTTGTATTTTTTATACAAACGACTTGGCCCGAACTCCTAGTGCTCGAGTACTTGGTGGAAATAACCGTGAAGTCATCGACTGCTGCCATGGACTGTATCCTATAAGACGCTGGACTGGGAACGAAGTGATGCACAGGAAAATCTTTAAGGTTCCTGCCATTATCGCTGCCTATAACATTGGGATAAACGGCGTTGACCGTGTGGATCAGTTACGGTCTACCAACCCTACTCGGCGGAAGGAAATGCG
>NW_008649193.1:8852-10471 GCF_000247585.1 Phytophthora nicotianae INRA-310 | reverse complement strand
CGAGCTGCAGCAGTGAGAATTCCATCCTCCCATTCACGAGTATCCAAGTCCCTGTGACCCAGTAAACGCTCACGTGGCATGGACTTGGGCCCCAAGTCTTGAGGTTCATCACGTGGGTCTTAACCAGTTGGCTGCACCGGATCAGAGGTTGCTGCAGGACTTGCCGGACCAGACTTGCCACTACCCGAGGGTCCCACCACCACACAAGGCTCACTCCGCAGGCCTTCCTTGTGGTCTTTGCCTCGAGTCGACATCTGCTTCACAGCTACTGGCGGGCTGCCAATGGCGGCAGCTTGCCGTAGATGATGGACACCCACTCCAGCCTTCTCGAAGACGCTGCTGTCCAGCAGGGCGTGACTGCGACCGCCTCCGCGCCGTTTAGTAGAGCTGGATCCACTGATTGCCTCTTGTGTAAGCAAGTCGAATGTATAGATGAAAGAAATCAGCGAGTCCTGCAAGTCTTTAGGACCATTACTGAGACTGGCTTTCCGTATGATAAACTCCTTCTGCGTCGGTGCTCGACTCGTGTTAGGAGCTCCAACCAGCATTTCTCAGAAATTTGACTCCGTTTCAGACGCTGAAAGGTGTGTAAACTTGCTATTTCCACTGATTTCCATCGATTGCACGAGAGCTTAGGCTAGTGCGATGGATTTTCCGGAATCTGGCTACAGGAAGCAATAATAATTCAGCTACAGCACAATTGTAAACAGCTCTGGAAGGGCTTACTTGATCGTGCAGGTTGTAGTGGTGACATACACGGAAGCACTCGAAGGATAGAAACTCGCAGTGAGCTCTATACTTTCCCCAGCCTGGAGCAGGTGCCATTCCACTAAGACAGAGCGTCGATCTGTTCGCTGTTGTGCACTATGAATGCATGTAGCGTCGTCTCTTTTGTCGGACTCAAGCCAAAGTCCACTCCGTGCGGGATATCTAAAACAAAAATATACTGTAGCAAGTTCCGCGTAGGTAGTCGTTTTGGAATTTTGTCTGTAAAAGTAAAACAAGAAATGATTTTTTTAACTTTTTTTATATGTATATGCTGTATAGAATACATGCTGTAGAATTATAACTAAATGTTAGTGTGCCGGTATCATTGTAGTGTACTTACGTTGCCGATAACATACGTCTCAAACAATAAAAGTCAATCTAAGCAGACATGTTGGGGTTAGTAACTACGAAATAAATACAGCAAATTGCACTAGGACCCCCCTCTAAGTAGCTAATTGACAGCCTGCAATTAGAGAACAAGAATTGTTAAAAAGTTTTTATCTCAACGATGACACACACTGCACCTTGGCTTTCACCATGCCTCGCGAAAAACTGCATTTTTAGTGGGCGACCGCCGCACGTTGGTGAGCAAACGCTGCACCCTTGACTGTGGGCAAACGCCGCACGCTAGTGAGCAAACGCTGCACCCTTGGCTTGTGTTGAACGCTGCACGATCAGTACTGACCGCATCAAGAGAGTGCAAGGAAAATTGGAGTAATACATATGCCATACAAACCGAAAATTCAAGAATCGTCTGTTCTCATTATTTGTGGTAGTTACCACTAGTAACCTCGGTTTCGGTAAAGGCCACAAGCTCGTGAAACATGTTTTGGGACCTTATGGTAAAAAAA
>NW_008649193.1:4924-6679 GCF_000247585.1 Phytophthora nicotianae INRA-310 | reverse complement strand
AAAGAATATATTAGGTGAGAAATAGAAATAAAGAGTATTGTACATGACAGATAATGTATTAGTAAGTGTTTATACAATGTAAATGGTTAAGTTTAGGTTAAAGGTGACACAAAATTGAATGTTATTATTGAGAAAATACACAAAATTGAATGTTATTATTGAGAAAATACATTAGAAGAATTAACATAATATAGAGAAATAGAAAGCAGTGATAGGATAGTAAAAAGTAAGAATGAAAAAAGAAGGATAAGAATATTAAAAAAAAAGGATAAAGATTAAATATGAAAAAAGGTAATTAAAATAAATTTAGTATTAGGTATTTTAGAGAGAATATATTGCATGTGAAAATAAAAATAAAAGAGTATGGGATATAGATTGTAGAGTTTAGTGGAAATGTGATAGGTTTATAAAATGGGGGGGGGGGTAATGTAATTATAAAAGTAATATTGAAATAGTTTTTTTAAAATACACTATGAAAAGTAATGGAATAGTATACAAATTAGGAGTAAAACAAATAAAGGAGATGAATTTAATATAATATTCTGTAGTAATAATGGATACTACATATATGTTCCGGGCGATAGTTATCTATCGCCAGGTTTTTCAGGTCCACTTTTCGCTTTTATTTTAGGTGTCGAGGGTCCACTTTTCCTACCTGTCGAGGGTCCACTTTTCGTAGTTTGGGCACTCCAGCCGCCCAAATTAACTGTTTTGGGCGATCGACGCAAAAGTGAACTTCGAGAGCAGAGCAGGTACGGACATATGATTTGCACTCCCATTTGCCCTATAACGCCAAATATTGGCCTCAAGACATGGTTTCAAAGTCACGTACTCACCAAAACGGACCGGGGACCTACCGCGGCAAGCCATCCCAGCGATTAGAGTTCTCAACTCTTGGACATAGTCCAGCAACTCCTTCTTGCCCTGTCGGGTAGCCAGGAGCTTAGATCGAACACGATAAGCCTGGTTAGGCGGCGCGAATACGCGCAACATCTGCTGCTTCAGCTGAGCCCAGGTGGGAAACGCAGTGTCCACTGACGTACCGCACGTCAGTGCCCACTCGCGAGCGCGACCTCCCAGCTTGGAGATAGCAAGCGCCACGCGCTGGTGCTCAGTCTGGAGCAGGCCGATCCCATGGCCATCTCGACCTCACGGGTCCAGAGAAGGAGATTCTCTCCATCCTTCCCTTCGAAGGTCTTCACGCTCACTAAGAGCGGCTTCGGTCGCGTAGACTCTCCTCGCGTCGCCGACGCTGCCGCCGTTGCGGCACTCATCCGTTCTTGAACATGCTCCAAGAGCGCGTTCTCGTAACGAGAAAACGACTCCAGTCTGGCGGCAACCTCCTCTGGACCTTGCGACGCCAGATGAGAGACGCCCTCCGGGCCAAGCAAAGACATGAGCTTATTAAGCGCGTCCTGCTGCGCCGGGGGCAAATTTGCGAACACGGGATGTTCCATCCTTACAGAGGATACAGTCAACCGACTCAGGTGCGGTATTGACTACAAGTGCTACCAAGTGCAGCGGGGCTGCCGTAGCTTTAGCGTCAGAGGAAGACGTCCGACTCAAAGAGTCAATGATACTTAGTTCCTTACGCAAGGAAGCACACACAGCCCTATACCGAGGGCTTTTAGAGTTATTAATACACGTAATAACTCTACGCTTTCCAAATCAGAAACTGTTTATTTATTTTATTGCGGCCAAGCCGCCTAAGGGGTAAATGTATCTGTTTAACTATCTACCATAGTTAAATCTAGT
>NW_008649193.1:2954-4824 GCF_000247585.1 Phytophthora nicotianae INRA-310 | reverse complement strand
AATGGATGTCCATGTGGAGCAAAAGAGTGGGCATACTCGTATTTTCTACTTTAACTCTGAGCACAAGTAAGGGAAATTTGGTCTCTGGCGGCTTTCTAACGGAAAAAAGGAATCAAATGACAGTACGTAAGGGATGCCAGCTAGCTGGGTTCTTCAGTCGGCGGAGACGAAGTCGATCTCCTCGAAGCTGTGTGGTCAAATATTGCAGCAGTGAACGAGTCCACCACTCCTGTTACCGTCTAAGCTGATGAAAACATCGCTCTGGGTGAATTGTTTGGTGATCCCCATGGTAACGCGCTCTTCGGCATTTAACGATATCAAGTTTGGCCAAACCATCAGCGCCGTCACAATTTGGTCGGCAAGCGAGTTGACGCTGTGACGTTTAACTCTTTTTAAGGTTTCCAAGCCTTTGGAGAAGGGTTTGAACCACGGAGGACTGAGCAGACGATCACTCTCGCTCCTGACGAGTTCATCACGTCTATGGAGGCTCATTGGGACAAGCAGGGCAAACACACTCGAGTGTTTTATTTCAGCTTACGACCGCAACTGGTCAGACGATTTCCAGTGGAACTTAAACCGAAAAGTCTGGAACGGCAACAGCTCCTGAAGGTTATGTGCTAAGTGATTTTTACAGTCGAACTGCTGATGAAGTGGATCAACTCGGGGCGTATTGGACTCGAAAGACAGCGGAAATGTGGAATTAACGGATCGTTCAGGTGTAGCCAATGGAACGCAAGTGGGTGCACCCTATCATTGGTAAGGCTACGGACACCGCGTGCTATCGGAAGTCGATAGACTTTGACAGCAACAGCATTTGTCCATTGAGTTACAGTAAGGGCGGCGATGACTGTGCAGCCCGGTGTCCCTTGTCCAACCCGGTTACAGCAAACCGATGGGGAGCTTGCTTTTGGTGTCATAGTCTTCGACGTTGTGGCCACTGACGTCTTCTACAGTGTGAAATTGAACCACGCAGTTCGTAAAGCTATGTGAAAGAAGAGTTTGAATGAATACACATGAAAGGGTTAAAAGTTTTTTTGCCTTTGAATAAAAACTCGGCATAGCGGGCACTTCGCTTTCTCGTCTGCAGCTAAGGCGTGTGCAACGTGCACCGACATGCAGTCGGAGCACGCGAAGTGCCCACATGAACTTGGGCGCACTGGGGCTTGGGGTGGTTCCATGCAAATGGACAAATCACAGTTTGTTGTATTTCGTCGTCCCCTGTCAAGTCGATGATAGCTGGACTTGAGTTGGTTGGTGGCATGACTGGCAATGGAGAAGTGAACTGCTCGTCCAGCGCAATAGATGAAACAAAATACAAATATAGTTTTCTCTAGCATTCTTATGAAAGTACATCCTAGATTCTGGTGAATATTGTTTTTTTTCTTATGCGGTCCTCCAAACTAAGTCTTAAATATTTGTACACTGCCCTATATGCCTTAAGGTTGTAAACTTCTCGCCCTAGATCGCTCGTAGC
This sequence comes from Phytophthora nicotianae INRA-310, assembly GCF_000247585.1. Classification (NCBI taxonomy): domain Eukaryota; phylum Oomycota; class Peronosporomycetes; order Peronosporales; family Peronosporaceae; genus Phytophthora; species Phytophthora nicotianae. The sequence continues at coordinate 3,350 of NW_008649193.1, read as the reverse complement.
TCGAGTTACCAGCTGCAAAATCGTCGTTCCGTCCTCCTACCGGTTCGGTACTGCCACACACTATTAGTATTCAAGGTCCTGCAAAAACAAGCCTGCCAATTGTTCTGAAAAATTGTACACATATGCCCCTAACACATAGGATGGGGTTGCCGAAGTTTGAAATGTATCCGAGTCCTGGATGGTTGCAAAAAAGTGAAATTACTTCAAATTCTGGCATATCTCATAAACGAGTCATCAAACATATAATTTTCTCCAGATATTTAGATTCAGCGTATTCGATATAGTTGGGATACGTAAAGGTCTCGTGTGCAAAAACGGGGTGGAAGGTCATCAAAAAGGGATTTGTTTGGATCACAAATTTTGTGTGGTACACAATATTATGTGGTCCACATTTTT
>NW_008649193.1:0-836 GCF_000247585.1 Phytophthora nicotianae INRA-310 | reverse complement strand
GAAAAATGATAAGTAGAGAAAAAGAGAGTAAAATTAAAATATAGGTGAAATGTGTATTAACTATAAGTATAGGTTTAAAAGGTATTATATGTTAAAAAATACAAATTAGATTTTTGTTAAAAGTGACATGTGGAAAGTAAAATGTGATATGGTATAGTATGTAATTGTATGGTTCAAGGTATAGTGAAAAGATAAGAGATAAAAAAGTAAAGTAGAAAAAAGAAAATTAAAATTTAGTGTAATCAAGGGTTTATAATTTAGGGTACAATTTTTGGGTAAATGTTTAGAGTTTAGAGTTTAGGGTTTAGGGTTTAGTAGAAAGGTTCCTGCAAAATCTAGCCTAGAAAGTGCACCTGAAATTTTGGTCACCTATGTAAAAAGACATGGAGATTCAGCACACCAAGTTTCAAATCTCTCGGGATAGTGGAAGTATACAAACACGTAAATAAACCTGTTTTGCAAAAACGAGCCTAACAACCAATGAATTTTTTTACAGATTCGAACTCAGCGTAGTCGATTTAGTGGGGGTAGGACAAGGTCCCATGTTCAGAAAAGGGGTAGAACATCTTGAAATCGGGGTTATGTGTGGTACATAATTTAGTGTGGTACATATAAATATGATGTGGACCACACAATAAAATACACAAAAATATGATGTGGTCCTCATAATTTTGTGTGGTACAAATCATTTATGTATATACATTATAGGGTATAGATTTTAGGGTTTAGGGTCTTAGGATTTAGGGTTTAGGATTTAGGGTTTAGGGTCCCTAAACACGGGAGGATATCCATACAATTAACCCCGGAATTTGGAGCACCGTTGGCGCGTCCTCCAT
>NW_008649192.1:21980-22284 GCF_000247585.1 Phytophthora nicotianae INRA-310 | reverse complement strand
GTAAATTATTAAAATAATACAGTGGGGTTTTGATACCGTAAAGCACGCCGAAGATGCAACGCACGGAAAAGACGTAAATAACTGCAACGTTTTGTCTTTTATGGTAATACAAACCAAAACATTAACTTGACACCCCGTCTGAATACAAACACACGAGCCATTATCCAACCGAACTCGACACATATGGAACCATGTACTGTAGTTGGTTGTCGTCTTTTTACGACTACATGAGTTTTTTACGTTTTGACTTGGTTTCTACTTTTTACGATGTTGCATGTTCGCCGTGATTTTTACGGTATTGACG
>NW_008649192.1:18189-19145 GCF_000247585.1 Phytophthora nicotianae INRA-310 | reverse complement strand
AACACCTTCTCGCCATACCACGTGCGAAGAAGAAGGGGTCACAGACGCTTTCAAGAGTTTGGTTCGAGTGGTTCACTGCTGATCCCCGGGTGTATGCATCGAATTCTGTTAAGAAAACAACGTTATACGAGATGAGGCACGTCACGGCGTACCTGATGCTGTTTCTACCTCAAGGTTTCGCTCTCTACAGCACGTCTGCAGCATACAAAGACGAAGTATTTACGTAAGGGAAAAAACGCAGGAGAATGCACTCACCATTCTCAAAGCTAATGGATCCTTAGCGACTGCAGGGGGAACAGTACTCAAAACACTCAGGAAGATGCGCAAACTCGGTAAATTCGACCAGAAGATTGCTCTTTTCACGAGCTGGAAGCCAGTGGCAACGTCGTCGATCCAACTCCACCATCAGCGCTGCCCAAGTTCATCCGCTATCGTCAGTCCAACTACCCCGACAACGCATAAAACATAGATCAGTAACAACAGGGACGATGACCGGAGTTGAACGGGCTAGCAGTATAGACTGCTGCTTCATCCGAAAGCATCGCCATCGATAACTACACCACGAATATAAAACAAGATGCCGCGTACTAGCTATCCACATGCACTTTTGAGCGCTAACAAAACCCACACAAATACCAAAACACCAGCGTCCTAAGTAAACGATCAGCCACCAGCACGAAACCACACGCGCAAACCACCCGCCCGAGGCTCAAGCCGCTACGCCTGCGACCCAACACAAGCCACGTCAAGTCCCCAGCCAGGAGCCACGCCAAGTCCTCAGCCACCAGCACCACTCCAAGCCACGCCAACTCCCCAGCCACCAGGGCAGACACAAGCCCCGCCGGGTTTCCGTGCTCTCCAGCGACCGAACTTTCGATTTGTTCTCTGTCTACAACATATCCACATATATAGTTTAATGTCGCTATTCCATGTGGATGTCACAAAAATGAAGTGCC
>NW_008649192.1:14334-15369 GCF_000247585.1 Phytophthora nicotianae INRA-310 | reverse complement strand
GGTACTCCGTACCCATGTGTGCGCCACACCCGTGTAACCCCGTTACATTCAAAGCCTGCCACCTCCAACGTTTCCAGCTATTCTATTGGCTTAATTGAGATAGCAGATGGAGATTTCCAATTTCTTTGGATAAATTACGATATATTACGTCCATCTTAAGCTTTATCATATTTGTTAAAATCATACAGCTGGCGTTAAAATGTATTTGATATCATATGTTCTTGTCAATCGTTTCGGATGCTTTTGTATCTATAGTAAGGAATAAAGTCTTCCATATTTTAAACAGTTGCACGACTAGTACAATAATATTATTGATATGTAACAGCAAGAACACAAAGTTGACTGATCGCCGAGGAACACGGACCATTGAGCTCGATACAGAAGCCCATTTTGGGTGGTACTGGGGTCTACTTGAAGCCAACATAGAGCTCAATATGCTTGTAAAATTTGAGCTTCAAATTTCAATGTTAACGAAAAGTTGTGATAGATCAAAAAAAATGTAACCTAGTTGTTGACACCTCCACGAGATAGAGATAATGAAGAACAATATCAATTTAGACAACCCCACTGCTGGTTACTACGCGATGCACGTCTGATCCGTTAAACTAGACAACAAGCTATCGAAGGAGGGCAAATACTTCTCAATAGCTCCGAAGGTTGGCGAATTATGGCCGATCCATTTGGATTAACCGACTTTTGAATTTTCTGTCCAAGCCTTTTTTTGCCGGGACAACAGCTCTGCGGATCGACCTAAAGGAGCTCTTATTGGGAAGAGTGTGTCATGACACGATCACTTTACCGCAAATTTCTTGTCGAAAAACTATTTCATACTTTCCGAGCCGAGCTGCCATGTATGCTATTCTTATTTTAAAATAATGATTTATCTAAAGTTTCCTTTTTCTACTTTAGTTCATAGGGGTTCTACAGTGATTGTCTAACAAGACAACACCGGAACCCATGTCTTTAAATGATGCCCAGCTAGCGACTTCAATCGCCGAATCTGAATGTATTAGATTTAGGATATTTCTCATCCAT
>NW_008649192.1:9600-11309 GCF_000247585.1 Phytophthora nicotianae INRA-310 | reverse complement strand
TCTATGAGCTCTAAATGAATATGAGCAGCACCTGGGTTCGCGTACACACCTTTCTACGGTCACGGCGCGCTCGGTTTTTCACCTTTCGTATATCGGTGCGCTAGTGCTCTTCAGACGCGCCCTTTACTGCGATATGACGTGCTTTTTGATTTTTCAAATTGGTCTCATTTATGGAGCATATTCATTTGACCATTGCGTAGCTAGCCTTTAGCATGTACTTCCCACCATCACCAATTCGCTTGGCCAATCCCAGCTCCCTTCCGCTTTCCCACGGTGAACAGCACCGAGTTATTAGAAGTAGCGAAAATAGTATTGCTGATAGCAATGTCCAAATAGAGCGAAGCCATTGTTACTCTTTTCTTTCGTGCCTGCCACCAGTGCTAGCTTAAATATATATATAGGTAATGTCGAAGGGCAAGTTAGCGTGATGATCCAGTTATTTTTTTTACTTGCCAGACAGACACTCAATGGCGCTAAATTTCCGATAAGAGCGTGGTAAAAAGAACAGTGGCTCACCGCAAAAATGGACGGCTACCTCCAATCGCGCAAAGAGTGTCCGGGCGACAGCCGGTTAACCTCTTTGCACCAGACATATGGATGCACAGCTTCCTGTCCATACTTCGATGTCTCATCAATAAAGACAACTTCGCTCTGTAATCGTACCACATCGGCATCCTCGCCATTAATTACGCTGTCTCACTAGGCACCAATTTGCACGCTCTTCGTTCAGCAACCTTTCTAGAAAGACCCAGGTCAAACCGCAGCATGCTTAGGATGCTAGCCGGGGAAAGGCAGTAAAAAGTCAGTAGCTCCTCAACGTAGAAGCACGGGCTCTCTTTCGCATACCGGTTCATAAACAGCATTTCTGCGTCGTGTCTGGCTTTTATTTACTATTATTTATTATTATATATATATATATTGGGGGGGGGGGCTTTACAGAATTATCACCACCTTAAACAACGCGAAAAGCCAATCGGTTTTTAAATAATTCATGCAACTTAGTAATAGTGCTGCGCTTCGGTTGCGACCAATTTAATCTGGCCTTCAACAGTGACTTTTCGCCGATCATGTCAAACCTTTATCTTTCAACTTAACCGGCAGGGTTCGAGTTGAAAAGGACGGAGAGGTAAAATTGATCAATTGGCTATTGAAACCCACCTTCGTGATGACCACTAATCTAAGATACAGACAACGACGGTGCTAACCACCCTTGACTTAAAACACGCTATGACAAATCCAAGTCATTGGTCAACCATATTAATATTCTTTCAAAACCTCTAACCTGTTCGAGTAATAGGCCCAAATGGGGCCTATTGATGCAAATTGCTGGTCTTAAGAACAACCTTCTAGCCAATCAAAAATGTTCAGATATTATTGGCGAGTTTTTATTTTACTACATACGAAGAGTAACTAGACTACTTGGGAATCGTGCTTTTGAGACGCACAGACACAGCCTGGACTAGGCTATTTGCGAACTAATACAATTAACGAGATAAAATCGTTGATGGGATAGAAATGGACCGCTTCAGCAATTAATCTGGACCAGAACAATTAGGAGTCTAGACTAACTAAACCTATTACGGTGCATATGGAGCATTTCGCGAAGTGGTGGCGTCTTTTACCGTCGTGGTTTGTATTTACGTTGGCTGCCTGAGTTCCGTGGGCGCTGAAAATGCATGGATTGTTGAAGAAATTATGACCTTTCTACC